>NW_027107458.1:0-569 GCF_000696795.3 Halyomorpha halys | reverse complement strand
TAGTGACTGATCCCCCATCAACTTCAAAAATATAAATCATTAACAGTAAGAAAAAACGTTGTCAGTATATATATATATATATATATATATATATAAAGATGCTTACCTTCAGGCTCTAACCTATCCCCACCTCTAAATAACAATTAAGTTAGGTTAACACATGGTTTTAAAGAAAATAACCTCTGAGACTGTTATATGACATTTACGATTGTACGAGTGTCTCAGTGAACTAAAGACTATAAAAACTGATTTTGTTAATAGGTATGTATAATTAAATAATTTAATGTATTATTTAATTTGAACTTCTCATTATTTAATAAAACAATTGTTTATAGCAAAAGAAGTTTATAGTCTTGAAGTCTATCTCTAACACAAGATTATAAATAAGTTTTTATAGTCTTTAGTTCACTGAAACACTCGTACAATCAATGACATATAACAGTCTCAGAGGTTATTTTCTTTAAAACCATGTGTTAACCTCATTGTTAATGTGTTAACCTTAATTGTTATTTAGAGGTGGGGATAGGTTAGAGCCTGAAGGTAAGCATCTTTATATACATATACATAAA
>NW_027107457.1:0-1887 GCF_000696795.3 Halyomorpha halys | reverse complement strand
CAATTTTTACGGTCAACTATACATATATATATATACATTATTTATATAAGATAATAAGGGGTGGTATTGTGTATTACACTAGTAGTAAATGAACTTCATAAAGGAACTATGTTTTTATTTACAATTTATTGATAAATGATTTTATTAAAATGATTGAGATAAATGGTTGCCATAAAATGATTATTACATTATTACTTATTGCTTAATATATACTTATAGCTGCTGATTTGAATGATTCCTGCCTAGGGATGTAGTTCCATAGGTGTCGTCTTGTTCATAAGGGATGGCGTCCAGGTCTCATAGTCCTTCTTAAGACTTCGTCTAGTCAAAGTGCATCTTACCCTCTCGTCTTCTTACTTCTGTCCCTCTACTTCTTCTGTCTTTCCGTCTTCAATTTCTTGGCCAGATCCCCCTCTCACTTGTAGAGGCGTTACCTTTTCGGAACCTTATTTCCCATTGGCTATCGTCAGCCACGTCCAAGAAAAATATGTTACAAGGAGTGGTACACTTAGAAAAGTGTTTGGTGCATGTGTTGTTTATAATTGACCTGCCTACCGATAAAGCCAGCAGGCAATACCTGTTTTCAATAGATTTGCTCAGCAAGGACTTTTTCACTTGTGTCCATTAACCACCTGCGAAGTGCCCTTTGTTGACAGGTATCATATTCGGCACAGTATGACAAGATATATGGCAAAGACTTTTATAATATTAATAATTGTTAATACCTCGATACATATCAGAATAACACACATGGTTTAGTCGAGCTGCAGCTTTAACAAGTTTTTATTTATTATTTTAATATTAATACTTATTAGATAAATAGGAATAATTAGCTAAATTACGTAATTAAAAATCTAAATGCATGTAAATAGAGACATAATATCCCAATAAAACGTTTTCAAAAGTAGTTTATACTACTTTTGAAAAGGTTTTATTTTATGTACAAATTAGGCTTAAACTTACTTTTACATGTGTATGCCCTATGTAACCGAGCTAGCCCGAACCCGATATTATTCCTTCCATAATAAACTCCCTAACCACCCAAACCAACTCGTTTCTAACCTTGCTTCCTCTTCCATTCCTGGCAATCCTCTGAGGCGCCTGAAAAGAAGATGGCCTCGTGACCTTGTATTGTAAACTGTTTTTAGAGTTCTACTACTCGGTAGTTTCTCTACATCCTGTATCATATCATTATGTCATTATGATCAAATTTACTGGTTGTATTTTTTTATACAGTTGTAAATATCAATAAATAAGTTAAATAAAAAAAAATGAGATAAAAAACATATCAATTTTTTTAAAAGTCTAGATAAAAATTTTCAGTTTTATCATATGGGAGATTAAAATTTAAATTTTTACTTTAACCTAACCTTAACCACTCACTTGATCAGTCACGTGATGCATAGCGGGAGAAATTAAGTTCAAATTTAGCTCAACTTGACCTTAACCACTTACGTGGTCAGTCATTAGGTCATGCGGGCTTTTTAGTTAATTAATTGTACTTCAATTTGAGTGCTAACAAACATCTGTACCTCCAATGGTTCCTGAGTATGATTTTTCAGTATTCATATCATGAAATGTTTCTTTTAAAAAAAAAAAAATTGAGCAACACGTACAAGTAAATGAACAGTTGTATAATTTGTAAAATGGGGATTGGTTCGCTGTCAAGCGGACTGGGCCCCCCCCCCTAATAGTAGCCGTCTTATATTATTAAATTCTCCGCATGTTTGTATGATGTCATTTTATCACTCAATCATTTTATCAACAGCAAATTTAATTGTATATATTTTTATACAGTTATAAATAAATTATATAAAATATTATTGATCTAACCTAAGCAAGGAGAATACAACCTTTTATTCCCTTAACTTTATAGACCAATTGCAT
>NW_027107456.1:801857-802423 GCF_000696795.3 Halyomorpha halys | reverse complement strand
CCTCCACAAAAAAACGCCCCAGCTCGCCCATATTCCCTCTACTAAAGACTAAATCATTTTTGTTTAAAGAAAAAAATAAATACACCAGCTGAGCCAAATTATATTAGAAAATTATATTAGAAAAGCTTATCACAAAAAAAGTATCATTAATGTATATTTCTAAACCCCTTTATTAAATTTTAATACTATCGATTGAATATTATAAAATAATTTTACTAGTTTTCGTTATCCTTTCAAGCTGAAATTGCATAAAAACTCCCAAATTTAGTGACAATGCAATATTATTATATTGTCATTGAGATAGTCTAATGATGAATCAGCTCGTATGACACGGTAAAGACATTTGGAACTAACGTATCTTAAGGACCTGCTAGCGACTCCTTATAGGTGTATTAGAAAATACATATTTATAGAAGGTAATATCCTTAGTTCTTTAGAACGATGGGAAATGAACATTTCATATGTTTTTAAGTTAATATTAAATATTATGTATAATTAATTATTACCAAATGAACATTTTATATGTTTTATTTAATATTAAATATTGTGCATAATTATTTAATACC
>NW_027107456.1:798601-799677 GCF_000696795.3 Halyomorpha halys | reverse complement strand
AACTATACTAAATACTAATAATAGAAATAAATACATATATTTTAAACAATCTGTGAAAAGAAATTTTTCCATAAAAAATTTAAAAGAAAAATTCTCAATCAATTTCGAAATGAATGAATAAGGACATGATAAATAGTTTCTTTTAAGCGCTTTATGGTCTAAAAATAATTGATAATTGCCATAAATTCTTATTTATTATAATCATCAACTCTATTAATATGAAAAATTATTATTTAATTAGAATGGGATTGTAACATTGATATTTTATTGCAATTACTACGTTTCTTATGTAATATAAACAAAGAAAAAAAATTATATTAGCTGTGAAATCTTTCATGGGACATCCCGTGAAGTCTGTGACTGAAGTCAGCATTAGTGATAAAATAATCAGTGAGTGATAGCGGGATAATCATGACTCAGGCGGTAGATAGAACGTGTGTATCACTTTTTCTGGAAACTCAGTAAAGGAGGGAATACACAAACTGAACTAAATTTATATATGTAACCAAAGATATATATTTGGTTGGCTCCACAGACGTTGGAGATCTTTGGCTATCCGAACCAGCCTTCCCCACGCCTGCCTGCCTTGGACTACTGCTTTCCAGTTTGCTGCATGCAGCTCTTTCGCATCTTTGTTGATTCGGTATATCCATCTGGTTCTAGGCCCCCACGTGGTCACTGTCTTTATGTTGTAAGTTGATTGACCAGTCTCTGTGATCAGTTCACTGTTATTTCTTCTCCTCTATCCGTTTAAAATTTTTTGAGGTTAATGACTTCCATTTTTGAATGAATTATTTATTATTTATTCATGACATTGTACAACGTTTCGGGACCACTGCCCCATATTCATGCACTTTAAAAACCTATAAGAATAATAAAACTAACATATCACCAATCTTCATCCTTAGATATTTTAATTTAAACAATAATAATCACATCATGATTTCATATGGGAAATCATGTCAACCATTTGTGCATCTTCACTTCTCTCTGGCGCAGCCATCATTCTAGATTTCTTACTACCTCTTTGGACCTTATCTCATGTCCAGTGTGCTGTTTGGTTACCTCCCTGTTTT
>NW_027107456.1:795618-797508 GCF_000696795.3 Halyomorpha halys | reverse complement strand
TATATAATCTACAAATATAAACAGTTTTTAATGTCATTTAGGAGTGTCAGAATCTCCTTTACTGTTAGAATGTCTGATACAGAGTGAGTAATTTATGGAAGAATATGACAATGAGAATGGCATTTTTCAAAAAAGATATTTAAGGGTCCAATAGAAATGTTTTCACTCTCTATTATTAGGACGGTTAAAGAACATTTACCTAAGTGAGCTTTTATTAATTATATCATATTATCTTTTTACTCTTATATTAATTTTTGATCTATATTTTGATTATTTACAATTATTATCTCTGCATACTATATTTTATCGGATCTATTTTTGTTTTAGAGTGACTGTATCCTCAAATTCCCATACAAACCTTCGTATTTTAAAATAGTACCATTTAAGCAGGAAATTTATTTTTGCTTGCATATCAAATAGTAATATTGACTTTTATTAGTTATCTCGTGGGTTATCTTGGAAAAACACTTCTGCTTAAGTGTTTTCGGGTTAAAATTGAGGTTGTTTCAATGTTATCTTTCCTAACTAAACGTTAGTAAGAAATATAAAATAAATTAAAAAATAATATAAAAAATGAAGAATAGTTTTCCCCAAGTTATATCAATCCATTATCAGTATTTGCCGACCAAATTATCATAGTACATCATAATGTATCCATCTTTTGAAATTATATTTGATTGTAATACAACTTCTAAATAAAAAAAAAACAGTCTTGAAACAATTACTATTTGATTATAAAAATCATGGAAGCAGATATGAGATATGACCTATTTGTTCCAATGTTTGCAAAGTGACAACGATTTTTACTCTGTACCTAGTCCGGCAAATTACTGTTCATTGCTGTTACGGATGATACAGGAGGGTCTTGTAAAAATTTAATTTTTACAATTAAATTAAAATTAAAATTAAAAAAAAAATGCAATTTAAATTTTAAAGAAAATTGTACTAATGGAAAAACATGTCTTTAGTACCTTTATATAAAATAAATTGCGTCGTACTGTAATCATGGCTTAAACTGGGACACACTTAAAATAAAATCAATTCGCCCACTCTTAATACTGGCCCAGGTCACAACTTTGTCTAAGAGTCCTATAAACGTGGACCAACACTTTTTGACTTTTTTAATAATTTAGACAAATATCCACTGCCCAATACAGATTAAGAAAAATCAATTCAAACTACGTTTCCTAAAATTCTATTACTGCTAAAAACATAAATCAACCGAAGCTATATTATTTTAACAGTCTTACATAACAGATGAGAAGTCAAAAGAATGACCTTTTTTTTCTAGTATAATTAAAAAGTTTTCCACCAATTTTCAACACTTCGAACTCATTATTAAGTCATTAAAAAGATTGAGAATTAGAAAATTTGATGTATTTTCCAACAGTCGGATTCGCTATTGCTTCAATATTTAAGATGTAATCTCAGCAGGGAATTAGTGTTGTTTTAGAACTTTGAGTTATTAAGAAATTGGAAAACAAATTAATTTCGGAGTTTTACGATAGGATTTTATGAGACTTGTTTCTCATTTTTGGGAAATACACTAGGTTATCTCAGTTTGAGAAATAAAGTGAGAAAATAGAAAATCAAGTAGATTAGAAAAACTATGTGACAAAGCCCCATAAGAATCACATAATTTTAAACATGAAAGATAGATTATTTTTGGTAAAATTTTAACGTTAATAATTAAATAAATCAATCAATGTATAGACAGAAATTTAATTATGGTAAAGCAATATACTCGCTAATAAAAAAAAAAGAGTATTTAGTCATAAAAAAAACAGTATTTGAAATTTATTTATTTAGCGTTTAAGAACTGCTTGTAACTTGTATTGACAATCAGTCAGTAGTTATCAGCTGCCTTTGTAACTTGTATTGACAATCAGT
>NW_027107456.1:775753-795353 GCF_000696795.3 Halyomorpha halys | reverse complement strand
AGACGCATATCTGTTTTGGGTCAAATCTGCAACGAATGGGCTGTTAAGGTCTTTGTGAATGAGTTTATTTGTGACGTAATAAGGAGCAAAAATAAAATATAATAGAGAAACTATAATTACTGGGTATTCAGAAAACCTTGTTTGTAATTGGATTTAAATTTCTTTGATTGATAGACACCTAAAAATAAATTATTAACGGTTAACTGTTCTTTTCTATCTATTTCTTAAATTATTCTATCGATTAATTAAAAAAAAGTTATTAATTATATTATATGTTACATAAAATAATATCTTACTTACTAGTATGATATATCTAAAGGTTGTAAAATATTAAACCATTATCACATATTTCTTTTCTTTTTTTATGGTGCATTTTTAATGTTATCTTATCACAGCTAATCCCAAACTAAATCCGAATTCGGGATTTTCCGCATCGGGAGAGGTACCGCACTAACCTTTCAGTATGCTTGGCGTTAGTCACCGGGCTACGTCAGACGGTCTCCTGTTGACCACAGAAGTGCGTGGAGGGGAATGTTGCTGTGGCCTCAAGCCTGTGGTAGTATTTGTGCGATCGGTTAACACTTCGTTCTCGGACGTGGTCAGTGTTGTTCTGCGATCGTCGGCAGTGTGAACACGAGATCTGAGGAGTAAATCACAAGGTAGACGAGCTCCATAAATTATATTTGCTTGTGCTGAATTGTTTAAAATCTCTATTTGTCCAAAAAAAAAATACGAATTTTTAAAAAATATCTTAGTTGTTCAACAAGCATTTTAAAAATTTATTGCATACTGGAACTCATTTGAATTCAAAAAATATGTTTTATATTTTAGACTCAATACAAGCTTACTGATTATAATTACTACATATAATGCACTAATTAAAAAAAAAACAGAAGTAATTTTATATCTATGGCATAATACAAAAACAATGTCTAAAATTCAAATTTAAAAAAACGAATCTTAAAATCTCAAATTCGAGAATTTCAGAAACCAGCATGAAGTGGTGGTATAAATAAACTATAATTACAGGGTATTAAAGAAAAACTTGTTTGTATTTGGATGTAAATTATTTTGCTTGATAGACATCTGAAAAATGGACATTGATTTTTGCTGTTTAGCCACATATTAGTATTTTATATATATACATTATTCTTGTATTAAAAACTAATTATTTAAGAATCATACAGACAATTTCTAACAACAATTTTCGGTTATTAAGAGAAAGAAAGTATATTAATTATGCATTCAGTGTTGTGATTTTATTATTATTTAAAAAAAAATTGAAACCAGACTAATAAATCTCAAGTATCTAATATTGTTGTTATGGGTCAAAATACACATTTTTTGTTTTTCTAAAATTAGAAAAAAAAAAAGGAAATAAGGGATTTATTTTTAGTTTCACTTATTTAAGGGACTTATGCTTAATTTTATTTTACAAATTTTTATTATTGGATTTGTTGATTAAATTTAATCTTAATTACTACTATTAGGTGGTGATGAAATAAATAAAAAATAAATTAATTTATCATGTTATTACAATAGCAATAAATAGTAACAGAACGTGCACTGGGAAACTGGAAGATGGCTCCTCTGGTTGGACAAGCTCTTACATAACAGATGCGGGAACTTAGTTTGATGCGGGAAATAGATATGTGATTCGTATGTTCTACTTCATAAGGAAAATTTTAATAACACCGATACCAGATCATATACAATGAATAAAATAGAAAATGGAGTTTATAATGCAAGTTTTATCTGTTATAATTCGGGCTCATTCATTAAATAAATATAGATTAAAATTAAATTATTCGTATGATAATTTATATTGCTATGTCCCTACAGTGTTTGGTAAAAATGGAAAAAATAAATAGTTTAGATAGTAAAAGAAATATTCTTAACACTTAAGTTTAATTAACTTCTTACTGAGTTGGAAAAGAAAAAAAGTATTTTACCTCTAAAAAAAATATACAGTAAATATGGGATATGAATAACATCCTATTAAGAGAAGTGAAGAGCGACTAAAAATTGATTTTTATAAAAAAAATAATTTAGACTTTTTAGTGACTTATTTATTATTATTATTACATATATTACATCCTTCCTATCTTCAATATTTGCATTAATGCATGAAAAGAAAAAAAAAATTTGCCTTCAGAATTCGAAATTTCCACTAGCATTGTAAGTTTTCAAAACTTGCAATTTTGGTTCAAATTTGGTTCTGTGTCTGTCTGCAGCAGAAGCAGCCTATCTGTGGTCAAATCCATGTAACAGAGATTACCACATCAAATACCGTTAATCCGACATTTTTTAAAAATTTGCTCATTGAGATTGTTTATGTTGGTACATAGATAATACCATATCCATTTTATCAAATTCCATTCCCCATTTTCACTTATGTACGCGCAGAATTATTTTTCTCGACAGGTATATATTTTAATACAGCTCTTATATTGAGAATTTATTTTCAAGTTTATTAAAGCATATGAATAATAAAATTTATTCTCAAACTTCCAAAATAGGTAATTGGTGAGGAATCTTTGCCGACTTGTATACTTAGCAGGGATTTTCTTTTTTTTCTTTTTTTTTTAGTTTCTTCTATTAGTTTTAATTCATCCTTGTCAATCAAATGATTGACTACTCTGTAAAAAAATTCTGTACTCAGAAGTTTCAAAATTTTCTGATGAATTTCGAAACTGGAAAATTCAAATAATATGATATGTCCATCATTAACAATTGTTATAGGCCACTTTCTGACATTTAAAGTCTGTACCTATGAACAAATAAAGGAAAGGTAAGGAAGTACTGTTTCTAGGTGTACAAGGTTTGGATTTGGATATGGATAGGATCACTCTCAGCTTTCTTGTTTTTCTTCATTTGAGAATAATCATTGTAATTGTAAGTTTGTAGTTACAACTTTATAAAATGTAATTGCAACTTTGTCACTCTGTAATTGTTACTTTGTGAATTTGTCAATTGTAATCTAGTAACTTTGAAATTCCAGTGTAAATGACCATAGTGTTCGAAACACTTAAAATAAAATAAATAAGAATACTCACTTTAAAGAGTTTAAGTGTACCCAAGCAGGATCTTCCGATTCAGAGTCGATGAACGACTGATACAATATAATAAATAATAATCTGCAATGGCTGGACTCGAACCCAAGCCTCAAGATAAAGCACAGTGCCTTGCTCAACGACCAACCCCAGTCTATGTTTAATACTTAAATAAATAGTAAATGACTTTGACGTTTTGTATACCCACTTCGTTGATTTGTTGAACATATCAAAATCAGTTCTTTTGATCTTTAGCTTGAAAATTTTTGGGTTTTTTAATAAATTTGTTCAATTCTTAATTAAAATATTGACTATGCTTAATATATTCAAAATTTCAAACGATTTGAGCTTATTTTAAACGTTTCATCCAAATACTGAGGTCACAATTTAAAATCCATCAATTCCTCTGACCTGTGTTTGACAATCTCCATACCTTATAGAACACTTGATGTAAATAGTTAAAGCACGATTTAATGTTCAAATATTTGTTTTAAAAATGTTTATTTTACGAACAAATATTTGCGCATAATCATTCATTACTGAATAATTAAATTTTTCGGAATCTAGTTTTTTTCTATATGTATTTTTAAAGGTAGTAAAAATATATGTAGAAAGAACAATCGTCATTTTTAAAAAAAATAGAGCAATATGTTTAAATGCAATGAAAAAAATGTATAATTTTTCTAATTTATAAATTTGTTTACTTATTGTTTTGTAACTAAGTACATAAGTGTTCTATAAGATATGGAACTTAACAAAAATAGTTAAACAGGAAGTATAGATAGTTTCCAAACATATTTACCAATTTTCACATTTTAGATTCGTATTTTTTATAGATCGAAATATGTGTTCCTGAGGTCTCTCAGCTTATTTCTGTCTTGCTTGAAATATTTACTTACACATAAACTGAGAGTATGTTTTGTCCTCTGAGTTTGTCGTGGATTTAATCTAAATGCGATGGTGTCCTATTTGCACGTCCTTGAGCAGGGATCAATTTCTGAAGTACCAGAGCGATAAAGCAAACCAATCTAAGTGCAGTTTAGAGCTCCATAGTCTAGTCTAGGGTTTTTCATGTAGGATACAAGAAAAATGTTTGTATAGCGAGTTTTGCAATGGGTTTTAAATTGCGATCCCAATATTTAGACAAAACAGTTAAAACAATCTATAATAATTCTAAATATTAAATATACTCAATAAGATTAAGTGAAAAGAGAACAAATTCATTGAAAAGCTCGAAAATTCAAGAAAATATTAAAAGAACTGATTTTTAATTCAAAATAAATAAATTAGTAAACATATGCTCTACCAAGCAAGGAAGTCCTAATAGGGTTGGTCATTGAGTAAGGTGTGCATAAATTGAAACAGTAAACTGTTATCTTCCAGGCTTGGGTTCAAGTCCAGCCTTTGTAAATAATTATTTATTGTCTTGTATCAGCTGTGGATCGTACCTAAATTGGAAAATTCTCCTAGGGTACACCTAGCCTCTATTAAATGAGTATACCTAATTGAGGAAAACCCGAAAGGCTAAGAGTGACCAACCAAATCACTAACCAAATACCTAACCAAATCATCTCCTATCACGATTAAAAAAAGTACTTCCTTACGTTCCTAGCTTACTGAACGCAAGACCTTTCATTTGTTTATAGGTACAAGTTTTAATTGTCAGAAATTGGACTATACGCAAGAATAAAATATAGTGTAGCAAATTGGTTAAAAAAGGCTTCGTTTAAAGCATTTTATTGAGAAAACGATGGGTTTCCTCCCATTTGTC
Source organism: Halyomorpha halys (assembly GCF_000696795.3). Classification (NCBI taxonomy): domain Eukaryota; kingdom Metazoa; phylum Arthropoda; class Insecta; order Hemiptera; family Pentatomidae; genus Halyomorpha; species Halyomorpha halys. Next base: position 790,529 of record NW_027107456.1, on the reverse strand, counting down.
GATGTTTTTTAAAAATAATATTAATAGTTCATTTGACATTTTTTTAATGAGGAAAATAACTATAGGATAAAATTGGATGCGGGACAATTTGACTAACGATGACATTTTAATATCAGTGAAGCTCTTTGTGTGCAGAGGTAGTGGTTACGCAACACGCGGACTGTGCATGGGGTCGGACGGAAATTCCATTCTGGAAGAAACCTCACGCACACTTCCATTGATTTAATAAACCTGTTGAGATTTCTATTTATTTATTTAGCGTTTAAGAACTGCTTGTAACTTGTATTGACAATCAGTCAGTAGTTATCAGCTGCCTTTGTAACTTGTATTGACAATCAGTCAGTAGTTATCAGTTGCCTGTGTAAATATTGTTGGTCTTAGTCGACTCTTTGAAAGCTGTTTGCGACGTCTCTATGGAAATAATATATTTTTTCCGATTATTCAACCAAGGTATAGAATAAGGAACAAAACGATTAGTGAAATTATGTTTTATGATCTACATCAACAATTTTTTTATGTCGTAACAAAAACTCAAGGGGCTCTTTATAAGACAGTAATATGCAGTGCCTTGTGCAACTTACAACTTGATGTATGACTCGAAGAGCACGAATTAGTTTTATATAAGGGAGATTATCTTCATTATATCAACTACACACGATTTTGCAGTCTAGTTTTATTCACACAAAATCATGTTTTACTCATTTTGGGCAAAATTACACGATTTTCATTTTTGCTTAATGCTTTACACACAGTTCTAAATTTCATTTAATACTTGTACTAAATTTTTCATATTATATATGCAATAATTTATTTATTTTTATTTCATTTTATTATTTTTTACCTTATTGTTTAGAATTAGCTAAAATTGAGGGATGGGAATGCATTGATTAACATATGGATTCGAGTCGAATTCAATCTAACAAAAAAAGGATAAATAAACACAAGTGATGAAAATTCTTGTAATATTAACCAGAGGTTTCAGGAAACTGTGAAAATGTCTCTCAAGAATAAGCTTGTTATTGTTTTAACTTGGATGTCCTTTCCGTTTTTAATCCTTCATTCTTCCATATGAATGTTTTATAGCATTTTTTTAAAAACGTACAATGAGGTAGTTTTAAGAAGTTGAAATTTTAATTCCTTACTTTATAATACGTACATAAATTAATTGAATACAATTAGTTTCCTCATAGCTCTTCAATTATGGACAAAATATTAGTTTTTTATGTACGTTTTCATAAATGTAGAGAATATTTAGCGAGTTTCAAACAAGGTTAGGTAAGCATTTCATGTATTATTTTTAGAAATTCAACAATAAAGTTAATTATTGCAGTATTTGGGTGTTTAATACACGTTTTGAATTTTTTAATGCACGATTTAGTGCATTTTGGGTTTTTACTGCATAAAAATCCGATCTATAGTTATAGTTCTTGCAATCAATCATTGATAAAATTTATTAGGGACATAAAAAAAACATGGTAGTTGCTAACTCTCCATTATAAAGGTTGGAGGAATTTCTTTTTTCCTAAGGCTCAAATAATGGCTTATCAATAAAAATTTAAATTTCATTGAGAGTGGGATTTTAATAAGTAAACTGCATCTTATGTTAACAGGCTTTAAGTAAGCATGAGTTAGAGATTTTTTCCGAGTAGTCTCAAGGTGAACAATTTTTTTTTTCAATTTAAATGTTTAACATTTATTGATTCTTTTCTCAGCTTCTTGAAACCCGATCTGTTAAATAGCTTTTTATAATTAATTTCACATCTGTGATGCTTAAATTAACGAATTAATCAACAGTTTAACGATATAAAAGAATCCTTTTCGATAATACGGAGTGTATTTAACGGTTTGTTTTATCACCAGTTTTGACTCGTGGCCGCATGCGTAGTACGGTTTTTCCATTCTATAACCTGTATCGAGAATGCACTTGCCAATTCGATCATACATAATCAATACTCGTGTTAGAACAACCCTTATGAATATTACACTATGGCATAATCAGGCTACTTCTTACTATATTAGGTGATCTAAGATGAAATATTAGTTATTTATGGAGAGCTAGTTTAACAATAACGTTGTTATGTGCCACCAATCTTACCTCCCTACCTCAATCCATAGGGAATTAGATTTTAAATGATTCCATAAATATCTCCATAAGTGTACTAACCCATAAGTTCTTAAATTCTAACTGGATATTTGAAATAATATCACCATGTTTGGTGATATTGATACAATTCCATCTAAAATGAATTTTCTATAAGTTAGTAAGCAATTATTTTGAAACATATTGCATAGACAGTTATAAAATCAAAGGTAAACGAGTAAACTGAATAATGTTCACTTCACGCAATTTCTTAGGTACGACTTTTGGTTTAGTTTCATCAATTTTCCAACGATATGACCAAATTTTCGAAGCCAGTGTTCGTTCGAAGAGATGATGGGGTTAGGAGGCCAAAAAACATTAGACACCTTCAACAATAAGCGTATCTAGAATTTTTGTCCCGTTTTTGTTTCTTTGTACCTGTTTTTTTTTTTCCATCAAAAAATGTTTCTATAGTTGGTTACTGATACAAACATGGACTTATTCGTTTATAATGATTTCATCGCCTAACCAACTATTTTATTTATTAATTTCTTTTTTTAAGATATAGGGGTCTCTATAAAAATGCAGCAGTTATAAAATATTGTAAAATATAATACTATTATAACTGCTCATTTATTTAGTAAGTTCCTTTGATTGGAAGTTTAAGTGAAATATTGAATTGGCTAGGGTATGTATTAGATAGAGTGTTAGTGTTCAAAATAGTTGGCAGTCGAATGTAAACATATTTTATTTTTTACATTGATTCACTTCCGATTCTTTTTATGTATAACACTGTGATTGCAGTATACCTCACTTAAGAAAATATGTTTGCTGAAAAAAAAAAAAATACAAGGCACGATATAGCAAAACGATGATGGAAAAAAAATGCTGTAGTTATCTAGCATTTTTGACCTTCCAAGCTCAACATTTCTTCCAAATTAAACTATTTCGGTAAACCGTTGAAAACCTAATGAAATGAAGGAACTTGAATTAAGTATGAATTATCTTGAAAAGTCATCACGTGAGATACATCTGATTATTTCTTGTTTATTTTTGTTTCCGCTGTTTTGATCCTCGAACGTAAAAATTGCTTTTTTTTTTTCACGGCAATTTCGACATAGATTACAGAACTGATAAAATCCTGGGAAACATTTTATATTGGAATTAATAAATGGTTCAGCCATAAAGGAATAACCAGGCCATATATTAAAATAACTCGTGTTAATCCTAGACCCGCAATGTTTTAAATGCAAAGATCACAAAGAGTTTATTGAGGGTACTATTTACAGCTTCGAAAGATCGAATTTTTTTTTAAACTAATCTATGTCAAAAGATAAAAAAAAAAAAAAAAAAAAAAAAAAAAAAAAAATTTATGGATAGGTAGATCATAAATAGCCTCGAGTGGTAACTGAAGATTTCTGGGGAAATTTTGAAGTGGAACTCATCAAAAGTGTCCAATTGCAATAGTCGAAGATTAAAATTAATGCTTATTAAGATATGAGTACTTATTTTTTTATTTTATTTTTTTTTCAATTTTTTCAAATAACTGTATATCGTAAAGTGGATAATTGTTAATTATATTTAAAAACTTGAACGATTGATTGATGATTCAGTTTAAAACTTAAAGACAATCATAAATTAATTGTTTTTCTCCACCTTTTCATTGAAATGTTGTTTTCCGATCCTACAGTCGTATTTTATCACTTTTTAGTACGAGATATCAACATCCTTCTATGTCATCTTGCAAGATATCATTTCCTCTATAAGTGATAGATTTGATACTTTTTGAAAGCGAGAGCTTATTCAGTGACGACAGTTATGATTGCAAATTTCTTGCAGTTTTAGTTGATAATTTATTTCTACATAGCGTTATGAGTCTCCATAGCTAAAAACTTTAGTATAAATTATGATTTATGTTTTTCAGAGTTATTATCTGTGGCTTTGTATATTAATTGGAAAATTAGGTAAATAATTCTGTACTTGAATTTGGAGCTTGTAGTCATGCAAGGATGTGAAGTGGTCAGCATTCAAGTTCAATTATCCCCACTATATTTACTCAGTTTATAGAGGCTAGCTGTGCCCCAGAAAGATCTCTCGAAGCCAGAGTCGATCGTAGGCAGTTATAAAAGAATAAGTAAACGATCTACTTCATGTAAGTGCTTTAAACCCTTACGGCTTCATTCATTGCTTTTTGTCATCCTTGGTTATCTTTTCATTTTTACTTTTACTTAGCTATTTATAGAATATATACTAAGAAGTAATATTATAATCGTAAAAGATTTTGAATTCGAGTTTTCAGTGGAAAAATTCTTTTTTAAGTCCCTTAACTCAAATAATTCGTCTCGCAAAATGGTCAATGAGTATGTGAATAATCTAGCTCAAAAAGAAAGTGTCGTACGGAACTTAAATCACATATTTTGAGCATGAGATGACTTGGATGCTACAGAAAATGTTTCGTTAAAAACTAGAAAGTATTACTTTTTTTTTTTTTTATTTTCTTAAAAACAGGTAAGACGATTTTGATTAAACTCGGTTTATCACTCTGCAATTAAATAGTCTTTTATATCAGGTTTTAACCTCATTAAAATAGCTTGCCAGGACTTTAATGGTGAATTGTCATAATGGCTTCTTTTTTTTCTTCATAATGGCTTATATTTTTTCAGGTTGAAAATCCATTTTGGAAATAGTAGTAATATAGACGTATTATGTACAGTAAGATCTTAAAAATCTTAGAAAAAGTAATAAGTAACATACAAAGTCATAGAACGGTATGGAAAATAACAAAAACGTATAAATAAAAAATCTGTTCCAACATAAGTTTGGACGTTAAACTGGTGGGTGTATGCGCTGTGCGTTTTTCCGTTTAGCCAGTCTGATTAATGCTTTAATTTCACAATAGTTATTAAATAGTTAATAGTTTTAATTTTTAGTGTTTTCAGTATTGATTCTATAACTCTAAAAAAAATTAATGTTGAATAAATGATTAAGAATAGATTGTAAATGTTAATGAGTTGTTATTATACTTATTATGTTTTTAAAATTATATAAACTTTGTTATATTTATTTTCAGGAATCCATTTACACCCTTTATCAACTATAACATCTGAACAACGTTTTGGGCTCCTCTGCCTACTAACAAATAAATATTTTTCCAATTAACATTTTTAGTTAAGGTAAGATAAAAAACAAGAACAATTACTATGAAATTTTGGCTCAAACTCGAGAAGGGCCACCCGTAGCTCAGTGGTGAAGACGCAGTCTTTTGCCAATTTGATGTCTATTGGTGGTGCCGGTTCGAATCCAGCCTGGGGTGTTGACTTTTTTCATTGAGTGGCGGTCCCACAAAATGAAAAACCTTTTTCTACCTATTTTATAGGACTCCAGCCGGGAGTCTTGGCCGAAAAAAAAAAAAACTCGAGAAACATTTTAGATCTGTAAATTGTCATAAATTAGGGAAACGAATGTATATATATTTTAAATATTGAATTTTTTCACGTACATGTGTAAATAATTTACACTATTTAATAATAAATATTTTTTTTTTAAGTTGTAATATAAACTTTGTTGATTGTGAATATATATATTAATTGTAAAACTGTTGATTGGAAATATTTTGATTTGTAGAACTTGATAATGGGCACAGTGGAGTCCAAAACGTTTTTCAAATGTTAAAAGAATAAAGAATTGATGAAGGGTGTAAATGGATTTAACAAATAATCCCTTTGGAACTTAGTTGTACGAGTACAACTAATTATTTGTATTATATTTATATTTCTGGCATAGAAATATATGCTCTAAGATGAACGAGGATTAATATGACCAAAATTAGTGCATTTCTACGAGAGTTGGGCAGAAATTAGCTCAATATAGTTAGAGTAAGAAATTAGCTCAATATAGTTAGAGTAAGAAATTAGCTAAATATAATTGAAACTAATAGCTAAAATTGCCATGGATGCGATATTTATTTATCAATGATTCATTCATAAATAAGGGTCGTATCCATGGCAATTTGAGCTATTAGTTTCAACTATATTTAGCTAATTTCTTACTCTAACTATATTGAGCTAATTTCTGCCCAACTCTCGTAGAAATGCTAATTTTTGCCCATCTCTGGTTTCTGCGCCGTCCTTTTAGCTACTCAGTTATTGTCATAGTGCTATGTGAACTACCATAGTTGCTTGGACGAATCACATAAAATTCTCAGGATATTTAGCCCTCTATTATTCAAGACATATAACAATTGCACAAGATACATATTTATGATCAGTTAAAGCTTTTATAATCTGCTTTGCGGATTTATTTATCATCGAGATTACATATTATTAAATTACAAGGATCGTTTACATAAAAATATTTTTTTAAAAGATATAGGGACCAAAATAATACATGACAAATTATTTAGGAAGTGGTGAAGATGATGTTGTTACATCATCGTATATGGAGGAAGGAAACGTTCTTCTATCCCTGTGCGTGAATCTTTTGATGATTCGGAGATGAAATAATTCTCTTTACTACACACCATTTTGACAATATTATTTTTAATAATATTCCTTTCATTCCATCATGTCAATAAATAAATAATTTTCTTTGGAGATCTTTATTTAACATGTAAATAGCACTCACGCTTTCCGGACACCTCGTTTATTTCACTGTTTTCGTGCGATACTTCAATTGAAAACCTTTAAATTTTGTGAAATTCGGAATGATTTGTAACATTATTTGGTTCGAGCTGGTAGTTATTTTTTTTAAAGCTATCCAAAATCCTCAATGATCCTTACTTTGTCACAAATAAAATCATCCATAAAGAGTTTAATGTTCTGTATGTAACCGATCTAGCCCGAACCAGATATCAATCAAAACTCGGTAGCCACCCAAACCTACTAGTTTTTAACCATCCTCTCTCTTCTATTCGTGAAAATCCTCCGGGGCACCTGAAAAGAAGATGGCTTCGAGACCTTCTAATGTAGAAATATTATTAGAGTGCTAACAGCGTCTGCATATCTCCATTATGACTTTACATCAAATTCACTAGTTGTATTTTTATGTAAGTACAGTTGAAAATATAAATAAATAAATAAAATAAATGTTATCCGGATTATTATGTTTCTGATCATTTTGAAAAATATATAATTTCAAAAAATTGTTTTCGTTAAAGATTTTTTATTATAGAAATACGTATTTTAAAAATTTAATTTGTAGAAAGACTGAAAATGACCTTTTTCCATTTTTTTCATATGCTTTGTGCTTTGTTTGTACCAGGCGGGGTAAAATCAACTAGTTTTTGCTATAAGTGATTGTTCAGTCAAATTATTTGTGAAATTCGACATGATTTTTAAAATTATTTGGTTCGAGCTAATAGTTAATTATTGTTTCTTTAAAGTTTTTTTATATTTTTACCAGCTCGAAAAATATATAATTTCGATTTGTTTTCGTTAAAGATTTTTTCCGTATAGAAATACGTATTTTAAAAATTTAATTTGTAGAAAGACTCAAAATGACTTTTTTCCATTTGTTCCATATTAATTGTGCTGTGGCCCCAAATATTTTTGCAGATTCATCAGCAATTATTCAAATAGGTACCAGCCGAGGATGAAATCATCTAGTTTCTGCTATTATTACTAAGTTATTGTTTAGTAAAATTATACAAGCAAAAGGTCATGCAACTTATCCCATATGCAATGAGGATCTAATTAAATTATTATAAAGCAAATTTGCAGCTCTCAACTTCTATTTACATTAACAATCATACTAAAGAAAAAAAAAAGAACATCAATAATTATTTTTTGCGAAAATAACCTTAAACCAGAATCAAATAACATTCATTAAATAATAAAGATAAAATATTTATTAATATAAATGTTGTTAAAGATTAAAAAAAATAAATAAAAAAAGTATATAAATAGAAATAAACACATCACAATACATATCAAAAAGTGGAGAAAGTTTCTTTCCAGTCGTTCTTTAAATTTAATGTAAAATGTATTTTTTATCAGTATACAGGAGTCGAGCTGATTCATTGTCTTGAAATTGCATAGTTATAATAAAAAATTGCAGTTTAAGGCTTTTAAGCCTGTTGCGAAGGTTTTTCGAAGCTATAAATTTAATTGAATGAGTTACATGACCTTTTGCTCGTTCGAATTTGACTGTACAATATCTTTTAGCAGGAACTAGTACATTTTACCATTCGGCACGTACTTATTTCAACCATTATTCTGGAATTTCTAATAATTATGAGAAAAAGTGGAGAAAGTTCAATTTCAGTCTCTCGACAAATTGAATTTAAAAATAAGAATTTTTACATAAACAACAACATTATATGAAAGAATATTTAACGAAAAACAAATTTTTCGTTTATCATCTCTACAGTAAAGATAACTGTTTCATCTCTGGATTACTAAAAGATCTGCGCATTGATTTTGTAATTTTAGAAGCTAAGGAACCATTATTTCTATGTCTAGGCCCGAAAAAAATACCACCAGGACCAGTAGAAAAAAGTTACTAATAAAAAATAAAATAAAATATATGTATAAACAACTTCAATATGATGAAAAGTTAATTTAATGAGTATTTTTAATTAGACAGTTAAATCATTTTACACTTTTATCAAAAATTTTGTTTTTAATGATACGAATTTCTCACAAATCTATCAAACATGCCTTAAATAAAATTATTGATATAAGTCATAAGAATATTACAAAAGTCTAGATTAAACGAAGAATTTTCTATCGGAAATCGTTATATCCACTTTTTTAAATACATTTTTATTTATTGATATATTCAGTATAACATTCAAATGTGGTCAATTCAGAGTAACCATAGTGATCTCCACTGATTATTTGCATTGAAAAATATTTGAATGATTGTTTATGTATTTTTCTATAATTTCATTTACTCATGATAGGATTGAGATGGGTCTGTGATTGTCTAAATGGCTTTACTGCTTTTTTTTTGTGTGATAATTATTTTTCTAGTATGCCAGGGTATATTCCTGATTTAATTGTAGAATTTATCAAGTGCTATAATTTAGTAGCTAGTAAATGAATTGGGAGATTTAAATGAATAACTAAATCACGGTTTCTTATACCATCAAATCCAGTAGATTTTTTTAAAATTAAGAAATAAAATAATTTGTTTTACATCTAACTTTTAGCCGATTTTATTATAAAACTGTTGTGAGAGCATCTAATATAGTTTTTTTCCCCGTACCCTTTATAAAAGTATAATATCATTATTACTACATACATAAACCAAGAAATATAATATGTATACTTTTGTGCGTCTTACTACTTGAATTGCCTTGTGGCATTATAGGGTGTTCATACAGGGTCCAGTTAAGATACAACCTTAGACTAGTAGTACAAGAGCCAGGTTATTTCACCCCAATTTTTGATTACTTAATTGAAAACTATGTATAGTTACTAGTCAAAATTGATGAGTCTGCCAAGTATAGTTAGCTTCTCATAAATTTGGAAAATGAAAATTTGTCCGAACAACTATAAATCAATTTATTTTAGCAAATATTAAAAGGTACGTACGAGGGTAAAGGTCATAAACTACTTTATAGTACATTAAGCTAGTATTAATTTGATTGCCAATAGACATCTGTACGTCACGTAGTTCCCGAGATATAGATTTCTGAAAATAGATTAACTATTTCAGATATTTCAGTACATTTTTATGAAATGTTGCTTTTTAAAAAGCTATATCTCAAGAACTGTTGGACGTAAATAGCTCCATTAGGGCTAATATTTCAGCAAATTTACTCTTCTTTAAATAATGTTCTTTTAGATTTACTAGTGTTGTTAGTAGTTTTAAGAAATAGAGCTCCGAATGAAAAATCAATGTTTTTTTAAGGTTTTAAAACAGCCGCCATTTTTTATTCCCTCTACCTATACTTGGCAAACTCATCTGTTTTGACTAGTAATTATTCCTAGTTTTCATTAAAGTAATCAAAAATTAGGGTGAGATAACTGCATTTGTTTGTTCCCGGCTTTTGTACTATAGCGTTAGGCTATGGCTAACCTAATGTAGATAGGTTATTTTGTTTTGTAAATGTCGATTGGTAAAACATATTTGACGAGATGAAATTTAAATTTTGAGATAAATGAATAAGTTTTGGTTGTAAAATTTTAATTTGCTAAACATCCCTTTTGTTTTGAATAGCCTATCTTGTAACCCCTATCTTGTCGCTTGACCCTTTCAGGAATTTTAAATGTGGTATAAAATTTGACTGTACCTTGCTCTATGTTCTCACTTGAACATATTTTCCTTGTATTATTTCTACGGTCAACTACCTCAACACTAATAGATAATATTGATCGATGATGATTGATTCGACTATTTTACTAAGCAAAAACAGCAAAACGTGAAGTGTTTATTGATGATCAATAATGCACCTAGAATATCGACTAAAAATAAGAAGTCTTAGCACTCCACAAAACTGGATATTCTACGTTTACGTCTAATTCGATGACCGAAATAAACAAAAAAAATTCCTTGGCAGCAATAATTTTTTCCAAGACTACTGAATCGATTTTTTTTAGTTTGACGCCAAGTCACTAGTTACTCAAGGATTATTTTCAGAGCTAAAAAACTATCATCTATCATTTTATTTCAAATGGGGATTAGATGTCAAATACGCCCTCCTCTCCCAGTTGAACAGTGTAACGTATCAAAGAATGGTTATTTTGAGCCATGCATGGAATCTTAACAATTTAACTTACCCTTAAGTTCTATATAGTTCAAAACTGTAATATGAAATGGAGATTAGAGGTTTTATACGTCCATATCGCTATCCTAGTTCAACAGTGTTACTTCACAAAACATGGTTATTTTGAGATATACATGTTAACATACATCTTAACATTACAGTTCTAAAGTTCGAAACTGCAATATCTCCAATTGTTTATTACTTAGATTTTATGAGATATGTTTTACTATGATTTGATATGATACTATGATGATCGGTGTTTTTCAGTACAGATTTTACCCTCATAACTAAGATTACATGCAAATCTCAAAATAACCACTTTTTAAGATTTTACACTGAACTGGGACAGAGATAAAGGATACGAAGATAAAGGAAAACAACAGTTTTAAAATCATAGTAACAAAGTCTAATATAAATATAATTTTTAATTTTATTTCAGATTTTCTAATGTATCATACAAACTATTTTTTATTTTATTTAATAATAATACAAGCTGCCAAAATCAGGAGCAGTAAGTATAAGAGTTGTATGTTTTCAGACATACAATATATACATTCTAAAAAGAAGAAAAAAATAAATATAAGAAATTAATTTAAGGTTAAAAATAAATAAATTCAAAATAATTAAATGACACATTCCTACATCGTTCGAAAATTCAGCTGTGTCCCAAAGTTCAAGGTCCAGACTGAATTCATTATGGCTTTGTAGATCAGTAGTTTGATTTCGATTGTGAGGTTAAGGTTTCTGTACAAAACAATCTTGAAGTAACAAAACAGAAATCTGTAATTTGTTTAAAACATTCCACACTGTTGATTTCATGTAATTGTGTTGTTATAGTTTTCCCGAAATAATATTATGAATTTCATTTTATGTTGAATTAGTACTGATTAACGTCCTAAAATCTTTGAAAGTACAAAAGGGGTTATCTACAAGCAACCAACCGATTATAACCAGAGGTGGGAGAGAGGTAAAGTTTTATTACGGGGGAACTCCACGAAATAAAAGCCTTTCCACTCTGGGACTTTCTTTGTGACGAATAAAGCTTATTACTGCTCCTATGCTCACATGTATCGTACAAAAAATATTTTATAAGTTTTTGGGATGATCAAGTAATACATTGAACTTCAAATCGGCCCTAACCGATTTTTTATTTAAAGCTAGCTGTGTTTGAAATTTCACAGACAGAGGAAATTTTTTTTTGTTATGTGATAAATAAAGCGAAACGTACTCGATACGAAACATCAATCTCTCCCAGCGATAAGATAAGGTAGAAAAGCTTTAGGTTCTAATTTCGCTCATTTTGAGATCAAGGAATTCTTATCCGTTATCTTTGTTTGTTTTCAATCAACACATAATTAATGAATTTATTTGGCCTCTTAAACGAATGATTTCGCTTGGTAGAACACCGCCTGAAATACCCAGATTGATTCAAAGCTGAATTTAAAAATTTTAAAGGTCAATTGTTAATTTGTGTTGATACAATCCATTTATAAACTACGACAAAAATTATTTTCATTGTCTAATTCTTAATTATTTTAGAGATGATAACATGTATCTACATTTTTTCCTTACTGGACTTCAAATGAAATGCGTTACATGAAAATAAAATAAAGTGCCTATTGGAAACAAATGATCAGATTCAAATCCCATTATATTTCATGAAATGCTTTCATTTCTTTAATAAATTCCCTCTCCCCCCAAAAAAACTAAGGCAATTAAAAAAAAAGATTGGGGTCATCAATATAGTTATTTGTTTTACTTCAAAAAATAATGACACATATTTTGGCGTTGCAATGGACCTTAGGAGAAGAAAATACAATACAAGTAAAAATTGTGAGAGAGTATACATTGGCGAAACATAAAAAAAAAAAACTGGAAACCAAAATCAAGCAACATGCAACCATTTGTAGAATTGTTTAAATATAAATTGCACGTCACTGGCCTACCACAGCGTAAAATTAAACCACAAATCCAACTTGAAAACCCTAAAATAATAGATATAGCACAAAACACAAAAAAGCAGAAGGTTTCTGGAAGCTATACATATAACCAAAAACATCAAAGGCAGTAAATTACAAAACTGACACTAAACACTTATATGCACACTACGCTGACATTATAAATAGACTAAACATATAAACATAAAAATCAGAGGAAATAACTGGGTTTAGAACAGTCAAATTATAAAAAATCATAAAGTTTAAAATAAACTAAACAATAAACAAGTGGGACCTATAAATAGGGAGGTAACCAGACAGCACATGAGATAAAGTCCAAAGAGGTAATACAAAATATATTGCAATGTTTGTGCTAAAGAGAGAGAAGAATGGACCAATAATGAATTAAAACAGTGTATTGCAATTTATTCAGCCACTGTAGATAATGAGATAATTTCCTTTGTGAAATTAAGAGTTTGACTAATTATGAGGTCAATATAATTATATGAATTACAAATACACATGGATGAGAATTGTTGTTATAGAGAATTAACATTTGTAGGTTTATTAAAGTACATGAATATGGAACAATAGTCCCAAAACGTTGTGCAACATTATAATAATTTAGAATAGAATATATTCAAATTTTGGAAGTTTTTAACCTCAAAAAATGTATTGAAACTGAAAATGACATTTCTTAAAATTGAAAAATTAAAGAATCGAAATCATATGCAATTTTCATATAAAAAGTCATAGGATTTTTTTTTTCCATTCATTGAAAGAGGAAAAATATGCTTGAGTTATTTTAATGAGCGTAGGATACCGATCAAAAAAACAAGTACAACAAAAAACACTTCAGGCAAAGTTGATGAAACAAAATTTTAAGTAAAAAAAGAAGATATTTGTTTTCAGGATTCCAAAAAAACTTTGAATTCCAGTTTTCAAGAAAATAAAAAGGTAACATTCCAATACAATAGTTGAGAGATTAGAGATTTGAAATTTAAATTAAAAAAAAAAAAGACAGTTTTTAGTATTCTTTTGTTTTTATTACATAATACAGTTCATGTAACATGTTGTTTATGACTATGTCTAAGGTGGTTTTAAGGAAGTACTGAACTCATACAATGGTTAATCAAAAGTTGTTGAGAGAAGAATATCGTGACACCTTTGTTGCTGAGATAGAGGAAGTGAAAAATCTAACTCTTTATTTTATGAAGTGTGTGTGTGTGACAGCTTACCCTATTATCTTATAATAGATAGAATACATTCTAGCTTAACCTAGAATGTATTCCATTTTATGGATTCTAATGTAAAAGTATTTGTAAGAGACGAAAGTAAAAAGCTTACCACTCCTTGGTGGCAGCGAAGGCCTAAATGGCAAATTTTTAAAAATTAATAATAATATCATTATATATTTAGGTTTTTCAGTAAATAACTCCTACTGTAATATTACTTGTAGCTAGGTAAATTAGTCGAATTTATAAGATTATATTTTTATGGGTTAAACATAGCAAATAATAGTTTAAAATGATAATCTTAACATCTCCCTAAGAGCAGCAGTTTGAACGATATTTACCGAAGTAATTTAATTTTTTTTTATAAAACTTGTCGTTTTTTGGAAATAATTGAAAAACTGTATCTAGGAAAATATTGAACGTAGAGAGTTCTATCAGGGCCTAATTTGAAGCTCGTTTAATACACCATGAAATAGGCTATAGTGATTAGTTTACCCAGAATTATAGTTTCCACGATGTTTGCCATTTCTAGTTTGTTTTTTCTTGAAAAAATATTAGTTTTGGAAAAACTTAATTTCAGAAATTATTGAACATATTGAATTATTGAAAATTATCTATATTAGGGCTTAAAGCTCGTTATAACGATATATATATATATATATATATATGCATCACATATAACCACTAAGTAGTTCATAATGATTATTTTCTATAGAATGATAGTTTTCATGATATTTGACAAAACAAATTCACGAAATGAATTTTTTTTATAAATATTTGTTTTGGAAAAACTTAATTTCAGAAATTATTGAAC
>NW_027107456.1:752038-775278 GCF_000696795.3 Halyomorpha halys | reverse complement strand
ATAATGATTATTTTCTATAGAATAATAGTTTTCATGATATTTGACAAAACAAATTCACGAAATGAATTTTTTTTATAAATATTTGTTTTGGAAAACTTAATTTCAGAAATTATTGAACATACAGATCTCTAAGAGGGCTTAAAGTGAAGCTCATCAAATGCACTATTATGCAGTTTTACGATAGTTTAACGATATTTCCTTTAGGAGCTATTGGTAATAAATCTGAAAATATAACGCGATCTTTTTGAAAAATCTGTCATATTAAGGCTGTGGACCCGTAAATTTTTAACCATATATTTTTTAAATATGTTTACTTTAGAATCCTTCGAAAGAAATTAATTTACACTTGTTTCTAAGTACAGCTATATTTTGAGCTATTTTAAGAGGAATATGAGCCATTTTTACTAAGAATAATATTTTGGCAGCCTTGAAAAATCTTTGATGACCCATCCTTTCGGCTTCAATAAAGTTCCCATTCTGTTGAGAGTAGCTGGACCTCTTTCTTTCTTGAAACACTGTTCAGTTTTTGAGGTGTTGACTCTGTCTGAGACAAGTTTAAATCGAAAAATCTTCGTCTTCAAAATTGTGGTAACTTCGAGTTTCTGGTGCAGTACTGGTTCTTCATGTCTCAAAACCTTTTTTATAATCCTTTTTTGTTGAAATCGGAATGAAAATTACCTGTACAACGACTGTCAATGGCAAAAGCTTTTATACTATTTGACTCTGAACTTGAGCCAGTTGTAACTTTCGTAAAATTTTTTGTCTAGTTATTGAGATAGAGTTTGAACATTTCAGCTATCCCATTTGGTTTTAAAGTTACGGTCATCGCAGGCTTTAATAGTCACTAATTTCGAGTGGACACCAAGAGAAATATTAGTCTTGAACATATAATATTGAACTATAGAAAATAAAATACTGTAGCTTTCTTGGAATGCAATGTGTAGTGTCATACTGCATTGAACACATTCATTGAAATGAAAACACAATCATCTTAGGCCCACTGCCACGTCATCAGTTAAAAGAACTCTCTTCCAATCTCGTACTCCCTGATCCCTAGTACTTTTTTTTTCGGCCAAGACTCCCATTGCGGTCCTATACTGCCTAACCATGGTTGAGGGTCAAAGTTTTTCATATAGTGAGACCACCACTCAACGAAAAAAGTCAGTGCCCTAACCCGGATTCGAACCGGCACCGCCAGTAGACATTAAATTGGGTAAGACTGTGTCTTAATCATTGAATAATTGAGCTAAGAGTGGCCCCTAATACTTGACGTTTCTTTTGTGGATAGAAAAAGGCCTTCGATGCACTTTGCATATATTACTTACCATGCTTCCTAGTTAATTTCTAATTACAATGTGACTTGTAAAACCTGATTGTAAATAAAACTATTATTCATTTCGCTAGTGGGCCTCTAGTCAACTTCACACCCATATAAAATGATAATAGCTTAAATTATTCTTACTGAATAGAAAAGAAAATCGAAATGTTTTAATTTTTTTTTTCTTTTCTAGAAAGTTGTTTATATTAATTTGTTAATATGCTGAGGCGAAAAAACTTTAGTTAGAACAAATTATTATTCTATATATTGTACAACGTTTCGGTATTTACTCCATACTCTTTTACCATGTATCCTAAAATTGTAACAATCAATTTAATGTTATCAACGATTTATTTCTGTAAATTATACGAATATAATTAAAAAATCTTATAATCTATATTAATCGCATATTTGTCAATTGTTTAAATTTGTATTAAAAAATATTATCTTTATATACATATAATTTAAAAAAATTAAAATCACATTATTTAAATAAATTCCTTCACTACTGGTGTATTCACTCATCCCTGTAGTACAAACCAATTAGTACAAGAGTCCAAGAGAAGAAAAAAAGGCAGTTATTTTACCCCAAGTTTTGATTACTTGGTATAATTATTATCGCTACGTATAATTATTAGTCAAAATTGATATGTCTGCCAAGTATAGGTAGGAAAAATAAAAAATGGCGGCTGGTTTCAAAACGTAAAAAATAATTAATGTTTCATTCGGAGTTCTATATCATTATAACCAACAACAATAGAAACTCTAAGAGAGTGTCATTTAAAGTAAAGTAAATGTGCTAAAATGTAAGCCCTAATAGAGCTATTTATGTTCAATAGTTCTCGAGATATAGCTTTTTAAACATTCCATAAAAAGTTAGTTAGTGAATTTATATTGAAAAATTTACGTCTCAAAAACCATTTGATGTAAAGATATCTATCAGCACTCAAATTAAATAGTTTAATGAGCTATAGAGTAGTTTATGACGTTTATATTCGTAGTAGTAGTTTTCATGAAATATGCTAAAATAAATTGATTCATAGTTGTTGAGACAAATTTTTATTTGTCAAATTTATATTCATATGTGAATATCATAAAAACTACTACTCCTACGAATATAAGTGCCATAAACTACTTTATAGGAAGTTAAATTTCCTTTCTTTAGAGAGTTGGCAGATGTATATGCGTCTTATAGGTCTAGAGATATATTTTTTTTAAATCCAACATTTTATACGAACAACAAGAAATTAACATTTTGTGAGTTTATTTTGTCAAATATCATAACAACTACTACTCCTACAAAGATGAAAGTCATAAAATATTTTATAGTAAATTTAACTAGCTTTAATTTGATTGACATCTGTACGTCCAATGTTTTTTGAAATAAAGTTTTTTATAAATCAAACCTGTTGTAACTATAAATAATTTATTTTACCAAGTATCATGAAAACTACTATTCCTACAATGGTAAATACTTTATAGTACAATTATATAGCTTTAATTTTAGTGCTAATTGACATTTGTTCGTCAAATGGTTATTGAGATATTGATTTCTCAAAATAGATTCATTAACTACTGATGTTTCAGTTCATTTTAATGAAATGTTGCTTTTTAAAATGCTATATCTCGAAACTATTGGAAATAAATAGCTTTATTAGGGCTAATATTTATTCTTATATCAGCAAATTTACTCTTCTTTAAGATTTTCTAGTGTTGTTGGTATTTGTTAAGATACAGAGCTCCGAATGAGAAATTAAATTTTTTTAAGGTTATGAAACAGGCGCCATTTTTTATTCTTCCTACCAATACTTGGCAGACTCATCAGTTTTGACAATAATACATAGTTGTCATTAAAGTAATCAAAAATCTGGGAGAGATAACTTTTTTTTTTTTTTCTTCTCGGCTCTTGTACTAAATGTATTAGGCATTACCTCTTTGGACATATCAATATGCTTTTGCGCTGTTTTTTACCTCCTTATTGATATGCTGATATTTAATAAAGTTTTGCTATGTAAGTTAAAAATTATGTTTTGTGCAATTAAAGAACTTTTTTTCTAAATATTTTCACTGATTTTTTATTTTTATAGCCACATTTCATCAACACTAGCATATTTATCATGTCCACATAATGTGTGTTTAAATGTTTTTCCTGTGTTGTTAATATTTTTAGTAATATGAATTGCTTCAAGGATCCTTCTGCTTTTAGTGTTTTGTGTCATGTCTACTATTGTGTGGTTTTCGAAATTAAATTTAGGGTTTTACGTTATGCTGTGGTTAGTACACTGCAATTTATATTTTTGACATTTTTACTGTTTGTGGTGTGTTTTTTAATCCTAGTTTAAAGTTTTTTTTATGTTTCTCCAATGTTTTTACAAAATATTGCAATGGGAGAACAGATTAGCTGTGTCAGTAAACAACATATTAAGGTTGACAGTGAAGAAATCTCCTCACGATAACTGTGATATTATTGTGACTAAATGGATTAAACTGAGATGAAGAGATAGACCGGGGATAAATCGTATTCCGAGAGAATTGTAATTACACATTGTTAAAACCTTTCAACATACTTTTAAAAACTATACATATAGGGGTAATTGTTACATAAATAAAATAGTTTTATCCAAAATGTACTGAATAGTGTTGTTAAAACTATTTATTGGATTTTTTTTGTGTTCATCTTGACCTCCACTCAGAGCACCTTCTTGATTAATTAGACGAAAAGAACTGTTCAATATATGCCATGATAAATATTTTTCGATTCATTAAATTAAAAGTGTGATAAATATGTACAGGGGATAAATTCAAACGAACTAAAAAAGAAACAAGGTTCTAAAAGAATGAAATAACAACTAAGCTTGACAAGTTCGTCTTAAAATTGGATATACAACAATTTTATTTTCACTTACTGATATATGGAATATATACTATGTGTAAGTACTGCGATAGAGTAAAACTTTACCGCGGAAATAAACGTTTTGAGATCCACCAAGTCCAAAAAACCAAGTTGCGCTAACTGGTGTGTGCGTTGTGTGAGAAAAGTCATATAAAATTGAAATTAAGTATTTAGGGGATGTGGATGTGTGGGATGTCACAGCAACTTTTGTTCGTTAAAATGAACCACCCGGAAGTACCAAATTAGAGAATCCATAATACATTTTTTTTTAGTATTTTCTAAAAAAAAAAAATTAAACGATTTTGATTGTGTTCACTAAATCAATGTACAATTTAGTGGGCTTAACAAATAGGTGTTATCGTCATCCAAATAGTCTAGCGGTGTTTTAATTACAATTTTTAAAAAATGTTCTATTATAGTGCCTTTAATTTTGCTTTCTTGAAACAAACAACCAGTTTTCATTGTTAGCAATAAGAAACTATTGATTAATAAAAATATTGAAGAATTTGATAAATAATAATAGGAGAAAAAAGGAAAAATAGATAGGAGTTCCAGTAGGATAAAGACCGCGTTCTCTTCTGATCGCATTGCCGGAACCCTATTTCTCTATATTTTATCTAGCTGTTCGATTATAGGCAAAAACAAAGTCCATATTCGTTATTTTTATCTCAAAAACACTAAAATACTAATTCTACTAATGTACCAAATGTTAATCAGAGAAATAGATATGGAGAAACTTGAGGACATCATCAATAAGAAGAGGCGGCTAATTACATGGAAGACGAGAACCACTGGATTAGTCAAAGTTGAGTGTAATAAGTATGGCAGGAGCAATATCACGACGATTTGGTCTCAGCCAGGCGCGAAGAACGACCAGATCTGTGGAACATTGAATAATTCTTTGAAGCCTGGAGAAATGTGTTACCTGTACGTTGGGAACGAAACCGTTTGAGAGAAGATCAAGCGGCGTGATGAACACATAGGAATGGACAGAACATTCGCCCGATGCAAGCTGATGGTAGAAACCCTTCGGGAGGCTGAACGCCTTATGGAAGTGACTGTAGCATATATTGAGGGCAAAACAAATCACCGGAATCTCGGAGACTCTGCAAGCGCTAAAGAGAAAGTACCATTGGTGGGGGGTGAAGAAGACAGACATCAAAAGGGAAACACATACTGCAGATGCACGACTCAACGATCTACAGGTCAACACTTGCACATGGAGAGGATTTAAATGGACCACCTTAATTAAATAAAACGGAGTTCCATCTGATCAGATTCAGGCTGCGAATTCGACAATACCATGATTCGAAAAGAAATGAAGGATCTGGACGTATCGTGTAATCTCAACACACGAGAGCACCCGAAGAGTAGAGGAAGCATATAGCCGCTTCATGGCACTTTGAGTGGCCAACTTCGATTATATCAGGTCGATCAGGGACTAGAACCTGACGTCGTAATACCTAAGGCGATACGAGAGTCCATTCAGAAAGATAATTATAAGGGAACACAATATTGTTACAGTAGGAAGTATCAGAGAACCCAAAAAGAGGAGAACTGTTCATATTGAAGAGTTAAAACCTGCATTGACAATATAAAAACTGGTGTGTTGTCATATTGCTAGCCACCACTAGATTAGATTACAGAAAAGTTAGTTATTACTTCTATTTATTGTTTTTGAATTTTGTAAATATTGTCCTTTTCATTTTTACTTGTTTATTTACTGTATGAAGAGTTCTCTTATTTTTTTTTTAAATTATGTATTTTGAGTTGTTTTTTTTAAAATGATAATTGTATAGGATTTTTTTTATTGTAAATAGTTTTTGTATGCTGTTTGAATTGTTATATTGTACAGTATTAGTTTACGAGTATTATTCGTAAACTGGTGGCGGGGAGTTACGGTTACTTCAATGTCAGCTGACTAAGCGAGATCAGCTATATTGCAGTATTTTGCAGCAGTATAAGCGTGTGAGATCCTATTGCTTCTTCTGTTTTTTAACATTTTGCTTCCACCGATACTTAATTCACGTATATATGGGGAGTGGGTAGTTCATCGGTAAGGCAATGGACTACTAAATCCAAGGACCTGGGTTCGATCCGACAGTAGGAGATAATTAATATCAGTTACCTGTATAAGTAGAGTCAGCACTGTGAGTTTGGGAGACCTCTAGTGTCCACTCCGCCTTCTAAATTGGACACCCTTGATTGAGTAAATATATATAATTTGCAGTTTTTTTTCTATTGGTATTATTGTAAATTTAAAAATTATGTAGAATTGGGCGTATACAGCAACTATTCAAGTGTAACGAACCTAACTTTAGTTTCAAATTTCATCTTGGATCACAGTGAAAACCTTGAAAACTTTTTTGACTATGGTAGAAGTTGTCCCAATTACGGAAGTTTCGAGTTAAATCAGGCAATAATTTATCTTGGGGGAGTTTGTTTTGTAAGTTGGACCGAACCCTGATTAAGAACTGGTTCCGATCATAAATCTTGTTCATTTCGTTTTTCATATGACTTGGGGGGGGGGGGGAGGCAGCTTGTCGATAGTCAGAGCTATTACATTTATAATTGCATCTGCTATAACTATATCAATCTTAATTTTTTAACAATAGACATCTTCACTTTATCAAAGCTTTTTTTTTCCTAAAATTAATTAATGTAATAAATTAATGTAATAGAGTGAAAAATGCTTTATTTTCAAATTTTTATTAAGTAGATGCATATATATTTGTCTGTGATGGGATATAATAAGCCAATTTTTATTTGATATCTGAGGTTGTATATTCATTAATTGAACACTATTGAAAATTAAATATCAATTAATATATAGATAGAGTGATAAGACGTTAACTATAGTGACAAACATGGAAACAGCTGACTAGTTAATACTGGTCCGATTTAGACGATTTTTACTTATTCGTTTAGACAATTTGACTATTTATGATATTTTCATATATTTATGCTACATAAAATAGGAACAGTTTTTATATAATAACCCAGGTGCTTCAATATTAGTACTGTATTGAAACAATCAGACGACTAATCAAAGTGTAGTAGATATTTTAGTAAAGATTTTTTAGCAGGGAAACAAAGTTGATATTCGTTTTTAGTACCTCGAGAAACCCTTACGTACCAATTTAAAAAAAAAAAAAAAAAAAGGAAAATAATTTTTTTAACCCATAATTTTTGCCTTATAATTAATGGAACTTTGATTTTTTTTTGAAAAATATAATAATATAAATATCTTCTACACGACTCAACCGATCTTTACCAAACTTGGGATTGGTTTAGGGCTCTACAAACTAATAAAAAGGGAACAGACTGAATCTAATTAAACAAATTAAAACCAGAGATAAAAATAAAACGTTTGAATTTTTTTTTTTAAACTAATATTTCGCTCTTGTATGTGCATCAAATCTAAATTTTGTTAATTTAAGTTAAAAGACATTCGGTATTCCAAATGTTGTTCTAGAGTATGAATTGGATAAAATGCAGAGGAGTTATGAAAGATTAAATGAAGAATGGTAACATGAAAACAAAATTCTCCAAATAAATCGAGGAGAAATATTTCTAATTTTTAATTAATAATTATGATAAATTGTGTTTGAGGCTTTCGGATGAAACTTTTTTTTTTAATTTTATTTAATTGATAGATATCACAATCTGCCAAACTATTGTGAACAATAGATAATAGTGATGAATGATCACATTCATTAATTATCAAATTAAATTAGAATGAAAATAAATAATTGAAAGAAATAAAAAAAAAAAAGTACATAAAAATAAATAAAATCCCTCTTAAAATATATACAAATAGAAGAATAAAGAAAATGTACATAATCAAACTATGTGAAAAAAAAAATAAAAAACGAATATGATTTGCTTTTTTCTAATAAATATTTTTTGATCCACTTTACTCAAATCCTTATTATGTTTTTTCAATTTTTAGTGAATAAAAAATTATTTTATAGAACCAGTAATATTTTTTTCTAATTCTTCAGAAAGAGAAAAATCGATTGACACATAATAACCATAAAAAAATTTATAATTTTTGAGCTACTCACCAAAAAATG
The DNA here is from genome assembly GCF_000696795.3 of Halyomorpha halys. Classification (NCBI taxonomy): domain Eukaryota; kingdom Metazoa; phylum Arthropoda; class Insecta; order Hemiptera; family Pentatomidae; genus Halyomorpha; species Halyomorpha halys. The sequence continues at coordinate 766,991 of NW_027107456.1, read as the reverse complement.
CATAATTTTGTCAATATTTTTTTTTCAACCAAAAAATTGGATCAGCCTATTATTATTATTATCTTTCCGGGAAAATCCTGAAAATTTATTGGAAAGCACCAGAAAAACGGTATGGTAGTGCATAAAGTACGGAAAAACAAATATTGATTTTGTTATATTAGATTGTTATTAGCAAACTATATTATCTAATTTATTTTATTCTATTGTATTTTCATTTATTTTATATTTAAGACATTACTCTTGTGGCATCCACACTCTCTCTTAAGGGGATACGTTGTTCTGAGGAAATAGGACCTCTATTGCTGGGATATTTGGTGTATTTGTCCAATTCAAAGAAAAAACTTAAGTCTCAGAAATTTTTGGTAGCGGATTGACGAAACGATACTGCAAGGAAGAGGACATGAATATCATTTATAGTAAAAGAAGCAAATTCTGGGTTTAAGTATAGATCAGCCTCTAACCACTCAAACTCCATAGTTTCTAATCTTGCATCCTTTTCCATTCCTGACAATCCTCCGAGGCGCCTGAAAAGAAGATGGCCACGAGACCAGCTAATTTAAAATGTCATTAGAGTGCTACTAATGGGTAGTTTCTCTACACGCCTGTAACATTCCAATTTAACTTAGATCAGATTTACTAAAAGTATTATAATGTACAGTTGTAAATACCAATAAATAAATATTAAATAAAAAAAATGAGTATAGATCAGAAGAACGAAATATTTGCAAGGGTGGTAACTTTGGAAGAAGTGAGCCCCACAATCATATTAGAAGACTTAAAACTCACTATTGGAGGACTTCGATATTTAGATATATACTCCATCTGATGATTCTTCAATGAATGACAAAGACCAATTCTATAAAGACCATGGGAAGACAATATGTAAAATAAGAAATAAAAACAAGACAATAATAATCATGGGTGACTAGAATAGAATGCTCAGGAATAGAAATGGTAATAAGATCTTACGGTTCCTTGGGATTATGGAGAGGAGAAACTACCAAAATCGATAGTTGATGCAGACTTATTGACTTTTGAATTAATCAATATATAATTATAAAAAATTCTCTTATAATAATAACACATTACTTAACATTACATTTGAAGAGAAATACTCGGGATGCTTTGTTTTGTAACTTTATACTATATCGGTCGGGACCGAAAATGTTAGTGCCACAGGTCAATTGCATAACTTTTGCAACGAGTATAGGGGTGTATAATGGTTTAGTCTTTAAATCCAGAATAGTATTCTGACACTATACGATTTATTTTCAATGCTCTCACAATATTAGATAATTACCAAGTGTTGATTATTATAGCATTTTATTGCATTGTTGACTAATTGAACAACATACCTATGCAACTCATCTTAAACCTTCTCTTATAGTCAGAAGTTGCTTTGAAAGTAATAAGTTTCTTAGGGTGTAAGTGGTTTGTTTTGAAAATGTGTTTATGTGCAGTACTTAGGTTGAGTACGTTTACTTGTTTGCCAAGATGAACTTGGCAGATTGTTATCTATGCTTGAGTTTGAGTGCTTTTAATCAAAGTTTTTGAATCCTTACAAGGAATCAAAGATGTGTACTGATTTCCTTATCATGTCTAGTCACTTCACATATCGAGTATTAATATTGTACACATCAATAAATCTTGTTTTTGCTTCTTCGCAACCGAAGGTAGGAAAGATTTCTATTTGTACTGGAAATGAAAAATATTATGATCGGAAATATTCGCTCACATTGTACGTTTCAACTATCAAGAACCTTTTTGGTTCCGTGTCTGTCCTTCTATAATCTAATTTGAGTTTGGAGATAAATTAAACCATTAATTCGATTTTGATAATGAATTAATTAATAGAATTCAATATTATTTTCAAATTGTGTGGATTCGTACACAGTTGTCCTATATTGATTTCATGATTTACGTTTAATACTTTTGCTTACTCATGCATTTATACATGTATTTTCCTATTTAAGAATTAATCACGTACCGTCCATTTCATTCCCTTACTTATGTGCAAATGCAATTTTTATTTATTTTTTAATATTATATAAGGCAATCTGCAGCTATGTTGATGCTTGCCAAGGCATAATGACTGACCTTCAATCTTGGAAACATTCCTTATATCATTATTTTCTAACAGAAACTGAAATATTATTATTAGAATAATTGATGTAATGAAGAAGTAAATTACAAAAAAATGTTAAATATATTCGTGCATATTTCTTTTATTTAAATAATAAAATGTTTTAGGAATGTGAGGGCTATTAAGCTGGTAACGTTTAGTAAAGTTACCAATTGGTATGGGAGTCCGGTGTCAATTGCTTGCAGTCTGTAATTATGTGTTTAACAGTAATTGGTACGTTAACATTACACTGTTAACATGTTAGTCTAGGTGATCCTGATAGTAGCAGATATTCCTAGCTCAGTCGAGTGCGTCCTAAGTTAATATAGCTAGTACTACTTCTTACCGTCTGTTTTGGATCGATGACTTCCGTGTAAGTACTGTATATTTAATCTCTCTTAGTTTGTTTCTATTGGTCCAATTTGTCTGCCATTTGCCATAATATTTGTGTTCTCATCAGAGCAGAAAGGTCGTTGTGGGGGAAATCTAAGCAGTCCGATAGTGGGATCAATGATGCTGCTTTTGTCACTTGGTCAGCTTCACAATTTCCCGAAATCTCTCCGTGTCACTTAATATTTCGAGTCAAATTTAACTTCAAAATTAGTTGAAACATGACAATGATTGAGTCAATGACAATGGACTCATAGTCCATAAGTAGTAGGATGTTATTTTTGATTGCTCTATAATAGGCCCCATGTAACCAACTAAGCCAATTGCTGTCAACTCTGCGGTAAATGAATTGCTTTCAGAGGGAAGTCTGGTTTCGACATGATAACTTAATAATTTAACACTAAGATCTCCGATAAATTAAATTTCTTTGACACAAATAAATTTCTATAACTATATTCGTAATGTTCCACAATTTTAGCTTAAATCAGAGGAGTGTGAAGATTAGAGCAGTTCTGGCACGATATTAATTTGTAGTAAATTCTAACCACTATTTCGCTTACGTATGATGTATGTATTTTATTTATGCACAGATGTATTTTATTTCAGTTTCGAAGACGGTATAGCTCGAAGTCGGAAAATGTATTTTTAAATTGTATATAATAAGTTTGGAACAAAGGCGGTTTAAAATGTGATATCTGCTTGTCAAAAAACATGGATATATTTTCCCTTAGTTCAAATATTAATTCCTTGGAGGGGCAGATTGTGTTAGTAATGTTAGTTTAAATATTTATTTGTAATAATAGGATACCAGAACATATTTGGTTGGTCTCATGGCTAATAGAATGATGTCATATCTGGTGACGTCTTCACCGCCGGAGTGACGTCTTCTAGCTTCTCGGTGCAGGTTCGGCAGTTGGCGAAATGGTGAAAACCATGAAATCACTTAGTGGTGTCGTAAGACGTGTTTATTCCTCAGAGGCTGGCCAACATGTCCTGGACTCTGGCATGATGGTAGGGGCAGGACAGGTCCTAGCTTGCATGGTGCATTGTTAGGGGGGCATTGCAGTTGCGGCGTCTTCGGGGTCTTCTAGTGTCCGCGGCAAGGGGGGCATCAGAAAATGAGACCCCCAACCCCGACTTTATATAAGATCAATAAAGCACCGGAAAATTCGGATTATGTAAATCTGACAATAAGTGTAGACATTAAATTTATTAAATTTTCATTGACTAATTACGCTTACTCGTACGAAAAACTATTTTCCACGATACACTTTTATTTAGTTACGCAGATTTTATTTTTGAATGCCAAATCACCAACCTTGTAATATAGGTAATCGTAATTACTTAATAGTGATATACAGAAAAAGAATAATTTTCAGAAGGAGCGATGTTCAGAAAATAAAGAATTTAATAAACTTCATGCTAGAAAAAGCTTTAATTCACTATTGGTTAACTGACAATGGGCCGGCTCCTGTTTTTGAAAGCTCCGAGAATTGGTGCTACTAACAAAATAGAAAGACGTATGGATTTGAGGAATGGGTAAAAACTTTTTTTTTTGTGTGGTAAAGTAATATTTATATTTCTTAAAAATACTTGTCAAATTCTCCTAATTGAAACACGAGTGATACCCTCGAATTTATCGCAGAAAGCTGAAGAAAAATGGTAATAATTAAGGTGTGTTTAAAAATATTAAGCTTATAATGCATGCTGTAGAAATAGAATTAGTATCCTTTAAAAATATACTTCTTTCTTTTAACAATGAGCTGACAGAATGTTTCTTTTTAAAAAAATAGTGTTTAGTTTCACAGAGGGTTTAATATTGATAATATGTAAAATTGAATTTGTTACTTTTTATAATTACTAGTCCCCACTGACTTTTATATACCAATATACATGGCTCTTAAATACCAGTTATGTGGCTGAGAGAGAAGCGGTGGGATCTCTGGGAGTCCTTATTTTCCTTCTATATGAGGGGGGAAAAGTGTGACTCAGAGCTCACTAGACTGAATGTAAATATTCTATGTAGATGAGAGTTTGTCAAATGTATTTCGTCTTTTTTTACTATGAATTAATTTTCTTCATCTGAATATAAATCGTTCTGTAATTTTTTTTTTTGGTATATTGTTATTATTTTTTTTTCTTCATTTTAGATTTAAAATTTTGTATGAATGAATACTTAAAACTCGAATACATATTGTCCTTGATTATAGGAATTTGTATTATTATTCTCCAATAAAAATTATAATGTTTGGAGGATACTGAAAATAGGAGGAAGATATGGCAACTAAATTAAAATTATCTGTAATACCTCCAGCCACCGGTTATATGGGGTTTGGGGATAACACACATATAGACTGTTAAACACATCCGATTATCCAATATTATCTTTCTGTGAATCACATTAATAGATGACGAATCCTCCGTTCCTTCATTACAAGGCCATGATTCATTTCGCTTTCTTTGTTTTGGTGAGGAAGTTCAGTTCTGCCATCAGGGAAACGAGGTGGAGCGACATCCCGCAGGTTCTGCTACAAATTTCTGTTTTATTTCTTAGTCAGATGATTATTGGAAACTATTTCATCAGTATAATTTGAAACCTGTTCATTTTGGTATTGCAAATAGTATTCTTGTTGACTATGTTCAGTTAAATCAAGAAATGTTTAAAATCCACTGTAGGGCAATAAAGATTATCTGATTTGGTAGTGTTGTAGGTTATTTAAACTTTCGCGGAAAAGAAAGAAAGAGGCGTGACATAAATAAAAAGAAGTTCTAATCTCTAGTAGTGTTATAAAGAATTTAATGATAATGTAATAAAGAAAAATTTTGTTGTATATTATTTATTAAAAAATAATTTCTTTTTTATATAATATAGTAGTAAGTTTCGTTTTTATAAAACTTAGGCCTACGTTTTTTATTTCTGACAAATATAAAATAGCTGTATTATTTTTTACCTGGCTCTGGCTCATAGAACAGAATAAATGTAATTCGGAACATTCGTTTTGACGGTGACTTTTTTTTATTTGTTAATATAACATTTATTATATTATCAGTAAGCAGATATTGATTGATTGGCGAAAATTTAAGGGAATTCAAGGCCAAATTTGGCTTATCTCAATTAAATGTGCAAAAAAATTATATAGATAAAGGCAAGGTAACAGACCATACCGGGTGAAAAATAGGACTCAGCCAGCTGGGCCTCAAGGGAACATTTCTCAAAGTATTCAGGTTTTGTTGTTTTTTTTATTGAAAAATTCTATTTAACAATAGTTTTTATATTGTTAGCTTTTCGTTTTGATAATTCACTGAAACTAAATATTTTTATAGTAAATATAATAAATATGTTATATTCGGTAGTGTATACTTTTAGAATCTCCTACTATGTTAGTATTATTATATATTTTATTTTATACCAGATCGACCTGGTGGGCCTTACATGGTTGATATAAGCGTTATATTATATATGTATTTTTTTTAACAGTTGATTATGAGGGGTATAGTCTCATACAAAAGACACCCCTAACTATAAATAATGTTATTATTAAAAGAAGAGAAAAATAAAATAAAATAAATAGATAAGAATAATGCTTCTTAATAAAAGAGGAAAGTAAAATTAATAACAAGAAATAATGATATTGGTACACTTAAATAAAACAAACAATTGCCCTCTAATAGTGAAAAGAAACAAGTTAATTTGAAAAAGGGACGAGAGAAGAAAATAGAAAAACAAAAATAATAACGAATAAATAAAATGAGTAATAATAAAAAGTAAAATAAAGGTAGTGTGACAATGAATTAATTTTATATTTATTAAAATTTATAACAGAATGTCCGGCAGCAGTCTGGACTTAAGTCTTCGGGTTGAGGTTAGGTTTCCCAGGTTATAGGTCACTGCTCCTTTAACTTTCGGCAACTGGGAGTGGAATTTTTTGATGTAATCCTCTATTGACTCCATATGTAATTCGCGATTCTACTATGTTACTGAAAATGCATTTCAGTCTCCCCGAAATGTTTTCCAAAGTTGAAAAGATGGTTGGGGGTGTGTGTAGGGAATAACATAATTAAGTAAAAACTTATTGATTAGTGTCAATTTCGTTTAGGCCAGAATTTCATGCCTTCATCTGAGCTAAGAAAAAAAAACAAGATAAAAACCATAATGAATAAAAGGAATTACAAAATAATTATAAAATAAAAGACAATATAATAGATATATAGTGTTGAAAGAAAATGTATAGTATAAGAATTATAAGAAGATAAAACCTATAGTATAATTCTTCTATTTCTATGATACACTTCCTTTCAACACTATTTATGTTGTATTTCTAATTATTCTGCCATTTCTTTTGTACATTATGATTGCTATCTTATTTTTTTGTTCTAAGCACTGATGAAGGTTTGAAATTCTGGCCGAAACGTTAGGACTATTAAATGAGTTTTTACTTATTTACCGCACATATATAACACATACCATGTTATCCTCACATATAACTATCACTTATTATTTTTTCAAAATTCGTTCAGAAATATTATATCGTCGGCAAATGAGTGAAGTCACATAAAGGCTAATCCTAACTATTGAGAAGAGGAAAAAAAAAACCTTCAGAAAATTAAACTTTCATTATACTGAGTTTTTTAAAAATACTATGTACAATTAATATGATATCGGGTGTAAAAAATTAACAATTACTTGTTTATGTTTATACAATATAAAATAACTCAATATTAAATCTTTTTCAATATTCTTGGTTATTACACTTTTACTAATCATATGAGAAATTCTAGTGGAAAAATTAGAAAAAGTATTATTTTTTTTTTTTTTAGATTATGATATTTTGAGTTTTCATGGTCTTTTTGCATGATATAATGCGATTTGGGTGTAACACTAGAGGGAAATTGATAATAATGTGTAGGAAAGTAGAAATAACACTAATTTTAAATTGGTGATACTTGTTTATTTATTTTTTAAATATAACATCACTGTATAGTTTTAGCTAAGAAGCTAAAATAGGATAAATGCTCGCTAAATTTCAAGTACATCCTAAAATAATCGTTAGCTGGTGAATAAACGTTCATCAAATTTATATTTGATTTTTTTTTTAAATTTTAACAATTAACATATGCAATAATTAAAGCTAAGAACTAAGATATTTTCTGTAATAAAGATATAATTTTTTTAAAAATTGTTCAGTCACCTCAACGGGCTGGTTCTTTTGATTTCCTTAACTTTTGCTTTATCGACTGAATTAAATCTAGATAAATCGCCATGGTTTTTTGGGACTTCGTAGAACATTACAAATAAGGATGGGTATAAATACAAAAAAAAATATATTTTTTTAAGATATCACAGTCTTCATCAAATCGTACAGTTCAAGAAGAAAAGATAATTTAAAGGAATTTATCTACATTCCTGTTAGTGACTGAGGTTTATAAAGATGTCATAAACATATAAAAGTCGAGTAATTTTTGTCCCTATTATATCCCTTTTATAAACATTATAGAAGTATTAAACGTCCTCCTAGGGTTATATTATTAATATTTGAAAACTAAAATTGAAAATAAAATGAGCCTTTATATCGAGACAGAGCAGTGAGCAATATGAAGCAGTTTCAAAACTTCAAAGTGAAAAACCACTTCACCAAATGAATGCACTAATGAAATCCTATATAGCCCGTTGAAGTATCCATCCAAAAGGTCTCTGTTTTGCCAGCTAGAGTAACTGTCATCTAGACGGGTCTCAGTTCTGGATTGTTAGTATAAACAAAAGTTATAACATGTTCCTATAGAAACATATTATTTGCCAAGTGTTGATTAAACGTTGCAAGGGCGACAATCAGCAAACATATTAAATTGGGATGTAAACATTCCTTGTGTGCTGTAAACTGGTTGAAATACAGAATATTCCGTATTAATTTGAACTTGATTTGACATTCAGCATTTATTACTATTGCATGTGTCTTGTTGTACCACTTAAATACGAAATGTTATCTTGAATATTGCCATTCAACAACTCCATTCTATACATAACCTTATTCAAGAATTAGGACCCCAAAAAGACAAACGTTTGTATGCACAATTTTTGTTGTTTCATTCTGTACATTATTTTCAATGGACAGTTAATTACTTTTGTTATCAACCTAGAAAAAACAAAAAAAATAAATGGAACCATTTGAATTATAGAAAAATAAATATTTAACGTCTTTAGTCTGTCCGCTTGTAGGTAAGTAACGATTTTTTAGCGTACCGAATGACCGATTATCAAGAAGAAATGTAATACGGGACTGAGAGATTTTCGAGTAAATTCTTGAAAACAAAATACAAAGAAGTATAAAAAAAAGTTTTAATTATGTAGCCAGTCGGATGAATTAAAATAATAATAAGAGTTTAAAATGCAAGCTTTATTATGTATTGCGGGGAACGACTTACATGAAGACATATTTTGAATAATTTGTACAAGAAGTTATGTTCTTTAACAAATAAAAAAAATATATAAAATTTTGGTTACAAATAAATGTTTATTTTTTGTTTTATTTTTTAATATTTAAAGTTATACGTTATAGTTTTATATATTTTTCCCCCTCTCACGCTTTTTTATTTTGTTAACATTTTCGGCATAAATGTTTTTGGTAGTGGGATATGACGCTTGACTGGGCATCAGCACATTGTTGTAATTAAACAATATCCATAAATATTATTTTTTTATTCTTCTTAGCACTCTTAATCATCTTCCAGCGGTGGTCCACCTTTTCTTTAACTTCCAAGTTAGAAGTGGACTGGACTCACTGCTGTTTTTAACATGACTGGTGATTGGGCTGGAGAAGCATTGGGAATAGTACAAGAGCCCAAGAGGAGAAAAAAATCAGTTATCTCACCCCAATTTTTGAATACTTTAATGAAAACTATGTATAATTACTAGTCAAAATTGACGAGTCTGCCAAGTATACGTAGGGGGAATAAAAAATGGCGGCTGTAAATTTGCTAAAATATGAGCTAGAGAAATATAGTTATTTATATAGTTATTATGTTGAAATAGAGTAATTTACATTAAATAGTTCTCGAGATATAGCTTTCTAAAAAGCAACATTTCATAAAAATGTTTTACAGAATGTATTGAAAGATCAGTAGTTAGTGAATTAATTTTGAAAAATCTATATCTCAAAAACCATTTGACGTACAGATGTCTACTGGCACTCAAATTATAGCTAGTTAAATGAGCTATAAAGTAGTTTATTACGTTTATTTTCATGAAATTTGGTAAAATAAATCTATAGTTGTCATATTTTGACGAAAATACCACGTCAAGAAACGCGAGGATTTAGACCTCCATGGTCTGTTGCCCAAATAATAGTAATAATAATAGTTGAATGCTAATATACATTTGTACATCGAAAGGTTATTGAGAGATTTCTCAAAATAGGTTCACGAACTACTAATATTTCAGTAGATTTTATGAAATTTTGCTTTTTAAAAGGCTATATCTCGAGAATTATTGGACGTAAATAGCTCTATTATGGCTCATATTTCAGCAAATTTACTCCTCTTTAAATAACATTCTTTTAAATTTTCTAGTGTTGCTGGTAGTTTTTAAGATATAGAGCTCCGAATGAAAAATTAATGTTTTCTTTTAAGGTTTTGAAACAGCCGCCATATTCCCCCTACGTATACTTGGCAGACTCATCAGTTTTGACTAGTAATTTTACATAGTTTTTATTAAAGTAATCAAAAATTGGGGTGAGATAACTGGCTTTTTACTTTTTTTCTTCCCGGCTCTTGTACTAGAATTCTACTATAAGAAACGCTGGTAGGGTAAAGGACAAAGATGGTGTCTGACAAATTAGTGTGTATATTGCACTCATAAACTACAGACCTAGTTTAAGATCTTACCATTTGGTCAAATTGGTCAAGTTATGCTCATTCCACGCAGACTTTCATGTTTTATTATTAATTATATTATAAAATATATCACTGAGTTATATGTTACTATAACATTAATTACTATTGCTATTGATAACTGAACTGCAAGAGGGCCCACGCCCCAATGCGCACTGCCATCGCTTTACTACATAAATCACTTTGATCATATCACAATACTTTTTAGGAGTAATAGGAAAAACAAAAGTGAACTAAAATTTTGAGTATTTTTCACTCTCAAAAGCTCTCCATAAGATGGGTTTGTTAGAATTTTTTTATACGTTTAATGTATAACAAAAAAAAAATGGTGATACTCCACCTTTTGCATTTTATTTTTAAATTTATTTATGTATTCAAGTTTAATAGAAATGGTTTAAATTAAATTGTAGGTAAACAATTCAATAGTCTGACTAATACTTTTCATAATACTTTCATTATTAATAAAGCTACTAACTATAGTTAAAAAAACTAAATTGCAGATTTCAATTGCATTGTCTGACGTTGGTCCAATTCTAACTAAGCATGCCTTTTCATGTTTCATTCCAGAGTTAATTGAGTTTTTTCCCTGCTTAGCCGCAAAGCTGCTTTGGTACGTTCTACAATTAACTTGCAATTATCGATTTAAACAGGAAGGCTTTGTGGATAGAGCGAAGTACTTCCCCCTCTCTTTCTGTCTTTAAATTAGAATTTACGCAATTCCGGTTAAACGATTTTTTAATGGCTGTTCTTTAGTGTTTTTCTTTTACAACTTGAGACCAAAGTATTTGTCATTGGTGAAAAATATTTGTCTGTTAGTGTTACTTAATATTATTGAATTTGATAACTGTATTTAACAGAACTAGAAAATCAATTATCGTAAAGAAGATATTTTTGACGTGTCAATAATGGCTATGACAGTTTTCGAATGATTTGCAGTGGTTTTAAAATTTCATTATAGAGCTGTAAGTTGACTAATTTGTGAACAAGATTCGATTGGAATCCATCTTATGCTAGCAAAATGCCATGGTAGGCACTCTGATAATTAAGTTGAAAACTACGAAGTTGGGACTGAAGAGGAACTTAGAGCCCAAAGAGTATGAAAGCGGTCTGCTATTGATTCACTAACTCTCTATGACATGGAGAAGTAGGAGTCAAAAGCTAATCCCAAAGAATCAAAGATCACTTTAACTCTTTGGAACCTCATTTACTAAAGTTGTACCAGACAGTAACCAAGATATTTTTTATTAATCCATAAATCGTACATTGTTTGTATCAGACGTTTACTGTATTATTTTGTATGTGATATTACCGTACTTAGTAGTCGAAGGACTTTAGTAATATTCATGCATAAGTTTCAGCTTAATAATTCTCGATAGTAAAGCAATGAGAAATGTTATTCCGAACTATGAACTGTGAATAACGAATAAGTTTTATTACTGAATTCAGTATTTATCCACAAAATTTTATTCATCATTTTTTATTTTAATATTTCTGTTCTATACATTTGTCTTCCATAACGCGTCTGCATAAATAACTTCTCTTTCTTCCTCCATTTCTCCATTATTTTAATTTAAGTCAATTTTAGGCATTATTAATAATACTATCATAACTTTTCTATTGGCATAACTTAGAATTGGGCGCGGAACAGAATATGCTTTACCCAAACTAGCCACGATAGAATTGTACGCATCTAAGAGTTTTGATATATATGTATATGTGTGTTTACAATTTTTATGTCTCTCAAAGTAACCAATTAAATTGAACAGAAAACATTTCAAACAAACAACAGTTATATTAATAAAGAAATTAAAAAATTAATTTTCATTTTTAATAAGGAAAAAACAGAAGGATTTTAAAAATACAATTTACTCCTCTTGTCTTCCTTTTCACCGTAATACTGGAATAAACTTCTTTATATCAAAAACATTTAGGTTATTTTATCCAAAGCGGAATATAGTACAAAATATTGGTATTTCTATTGAACAAAATTAATTCTAATATGACTAGCACCAATAAAACTAAATATTTTCTAATTTGCCATACTGCCCTTAGTTATCAAGTTTAGATCTTTCATTCGAAAATTAGGTTGAAGGTTGAACGATTTTTTAAAAAATTAAAACTTAGACTCAATTAGGAAAAAAATATCATGTTATTTAGGGTATATTTTTATTAATATTTATATACAAATATGTTATACATTATTTATGGAATAAACCTGCAGGTGTCACTGAATGGAGTGGTAAATCAGTTTTGGGTTATCTAAATTATGTTATATATTATTTATTTCACTATCGTCCCTATTTTGTATTTTTTTTTTTTTTTTTGTGATTTCAATATAGATGGAATAAGCATACAGGTTTAACGGAAGGCGTGTTGAATGGGCTTTTAGTTATCTAAATTATGTCTTACATTATTTATTTCATTCACTGTCGTCTTTATTTTGTAGTTTATTTATTTTTTTATTATGATTTAAATAAAAATATTGGACGAATCTATAGGTGTCACAGAAGGATATGGTGAATTAATTTTTTTTTAAGCTAAATTACGTATTTGTTTCACAATCGTCTCTCTATTTTTTATTTTAGACGTTTTTTTATGATTTCAAGAACAATATGAAATAAATCTACAGGTGTGACCGAAAGGGATGTTGAGTCAGGTTTTGGTTATATAAATTGTGTTATATATTTTTTATTTCAATATTATTTTGTATCTTATTTTTTTTTTTGTTATTGTAACAAAAATTTGGTATAAACCTGCAGGTGTAACGGAAGAAATATTAAATCAGTTTTTAGTTATCTAAATTGTGTTTTACATTATTTATTTTTCCATCGTCTCTATTCTTGATTTTAGATTTTTGTTTATGATTTTAAGGAAAATATTAAATAAATCTACAGGTGTGACCTAAGGGGTTGTTGAATCAGTTTTTGGTCAAATAAATTATATTATATATCATTAACTTCACAATTATACCTATTTTGTTTTATTTTTATGCGATTTTAACAAAAATTTGGAATAAACCTGTAGATGTAACGGAAGGAATATTGAATCAGTGTTTGGTTGTCTAAATTATTGATTATTTATTTCACTATAGTTTACATTTTTTTTATTATAATAAAAACATAGAATAAACTGCAGATATCACAGAAGGGATGCTGAATCAGTTTTTAGTTAATTGAATAGATTAATCATGTCTAGATTTTTATGTTTTTGAAGAAATAGAAACTATGTTTCAAGGTTAACCTTTAGGAAATGTAGTTCTTTGACTATAAGATTAACTCAAGAAGACTTTCAGTTGTGACTTTGACAGTTTCTTGAGTGGTAAGTTCTGTCGGAGAGAAACTTCCTGACTAGCCAAAGCCAAGACTTACAAACTACCGAAGCATCAGCACCTTTGAAGTAAATTAGAAGCGTCTTGATTACTTTTGGTGGATTTTACTGAAAGAAGTTTGCCTTTCGAAATCAATCTATCTGTTCGCTAACGATTATTATACGTGATTGGTTGAAATAGATGAAACTTGTGATTACTTGATTAATAATCGTAAAAACGTTTGTTATTACGTTTATACTGATTGTTTGTGTGCAATACAATAACTATAAATATAACTCTTTATAACTGCAATTTATTCTGATTAATCATATTATATACTTTTTAATGTGTCATATTAAATACAACCTTGAAGCCTTAAGAATGGGATATTAGCCTTAATTAACAAAGAAGGTTATTATGTTGGAAATAGGAACGTGTATTTACACGATTCAATTATCGATTTGGCTCTAGCTAGACCAATTAGCGATATTGTACTAATCTTAATTTAATGTTCGTTAAGTGATTATATCTATATTGAATCTACAAACCAGGTTTTCAATTTTTTACAATTATGTATAATATATCATGTCTATATAAATTTAATAATAATAAAATAACGACAAAATATTAATTTGTGACATTGTTTCAGGATGGCCGACCAAAATGGCTCGGAACAGCCTTCGAAGATGGCCAGGCTCCATGAAAAAGATTCCGATAACGAATTACTAGACGTCAAAGTAGAGATTCCTGAGGACGAGTCTGTAAGTATATTATTCTTTAAATATCGTCACTACAAATTTAGTTGTTTATGTGATATAAATTATATTTTGACTAGTTAAAGATGCGTATAACCCGCCCATCATACGTTGAATTAAACGGGGTTTATTGTTTTTTTTTTTGGCCCCCTATTCGAACTTTCGGTCATGTCTGGCTATACGTACACTACTGCAGCCAATAAGTGACTCATTATTAGAGACTAAACTATTAAGCTAGGGAACAAAAGATGAAAATCAGATCTCTGCTAATTAATGATTTTTACAACATGACGAAATCAGACGAATGGGTTATCTGACCTATTACAAAATTTATTTTAGCCAGCACCTCAAGATTAAGCTTTATTGTATGGGTACGCTAAGAAATAATAGTTGACCCTCCCGGGCTACATAAAAAAAAAAATAACATTAACTCTTTTTTAAGGCTTAAGCTTGTATTTAAATGTTTTAAAATATAATTAAATAATCATACAACAT
>NW_027107456.1:723700-745979 GCF_000696795.3 Halyomorpha halys | reverse complement strand
TACCATTGGGTAGTTTCTCTACATGCTTGTACCATACCATTATGATTTCCTCAAATTTACTTGATGTATTTATGTTGTTGTAAATATCTATAAATTAATTTAAAAAAAAAAATCTTAGCCAAGAGTCCCCATCTCTATTCAGTGGTTATTTCCAGGTGCATCTATAATCTAATAAGAATATGTTTATGAAATGAAACTTTTTTAAACTGATACAAGTCTATTTATATTATAAAATTAGTAGTTATATTTAACAATAAACAACTTAAAGGAATTGTAATGGTTTCTGGTCATCTGCTACATTTTAGATTTTCCTGGCAGAATGAGAACAGTCAGATGTAGAAAAGTTTATAATTGAATTTCATGAACTAGTTTAGCTTGGGCTGAGCTCATTGATTCCAAAAGGCGTCCGTCCCATCCCATGTAGTTTTAACCGGGACTGTACATTACAGTCCTAGAAATAGAAAACTTGGTAAATTGTGATAAAAGTATATTTACCATTCATTTTCAAATATTTCTTTTACTATTCATTTTTCAAAAATATTAATAATTAGAAATAGATCATCTATAATATGAAAATAAAAGACATTCTTTTATATTAGGTTTCAAATAAGGAATTGAAAAGAAGCAAATTATAACTTAATGGTATTTTAGTTATATTAATTATTTATTATGCAATTAACTAGTCATTTAAACATAAATTTCATTTATGCACATGTAATTTTATTTCTGCTGGCTTGTTGATCAATCATTCATTTCTTTAACTGCGAGTTGGTTCGTACATAGAATTGTATATGTACCTTTTAGTTTCTTTGTTACCATCTCTTTGTCCCTGTTGCAGATAATGTAGACTTGGTTGGCTTAGGATATTCTGTTTGCTTCTAGGTCGATGTCACAGTATTACTATTAACTGTCACCACATAGTTAAGTTTCTGTACAACAGTATCTCCGCATTGTAGATCAGCAAAGCGACAACCTGATCCTCACATGGTAGAACTAAATCCTTGCTCTTGAAGCATTCCTCTTTGAAGAAGCTCTTCTATAAGGGCTAACTGTATCTGCGGTCAGAATGATATCCCCGGCATACAAGAGCCTTTGGACGATAACATTACAAAAAATATATTTCTCGATGATTGTCCATGCATTACGATGATAACAAATTTTATTTAATTCATATGCATATGACAAATCGTAGGAGACTTAAAGTGTCTTTCTTTTTCACACCTCTTTCTATGAGAAACATTATGGGATAAAATTCCCTTGATCCTTATAACTTTTTTTGCTTCCCGATAGGCTAATTAATAGCTAATAAATTTAATAAAGATCCCCTAGAAAATAAAAAATAAAAATCATTTCTTTTCTAGGGACAAGATCAAACACGGCTTTAAGATTCAAAAATGAAAATGTTCTTGTCATTGTTCCATGATCTCCTTTCTCTTTTAACTAATATATTTTGGTTATCCAACTAGCTAACCATTTTCAAAAGTGAGATAAGTAAGGTTACCATGGTGGGCGGGTATGGAAGGTTTCATGCCGTTTTTCAAATTCAGGCACTTTGAAATATTGCTCGATTTAACTGTCTTCTAAGTCAAGTGATATTGGACCGTCGCTCCCCGGGGGTTTTAGCGGGGCGGGTCCGGCGGGGAAGGATTGCCTTTTTTTGGTTATCGTCTCCTCTTGTGAGATTATGACATATTGTACATTGACCAACCTACTCGCTATAATTCTGTTTCAAAAGTCAGATAAGTAAGGCTACCATGAAAGACGGGTGTTGAGGGTTTAAATATTGCTCGACTTAACTATCTTAAATTCTCCTCTTCCCCTTTTAAGCTTTTATGAGAAATTTATTCAAAAATTTAAAATGTTCTTATTTAATATTTACGATTATTCACTGGAATGTATAATTTGAAGTCATGCAATCTATTTTGTTTTCAGACAAGGTTCAGTTGGAGAAAATTATGGGCGTTCACTGGTCCAGGTTTCCTGATGAGCATTGCCTTTTTAGACCCAGGAAATATTGAAGCAGATCTTCAGTCAGGAGCAGTCGCCAGGTATGAGGTAAGTCTGATAACATTAACTTATAGTTTACAATACTGGCTCATTACCAGTGACGTAGTGAGAGGGCTGTGAAGAACATATGTCATGTGTGGGGATAGAATGGGCTCGGGGATCCTCTGGTCGAGAGTGTAAATATTGTACATAATAGTGTAAATGTGCTTTTATTTTATCGTTATTTCTTCGTGTACTATCTTTCTGTCCGTATACATTTAGATATTGAAATCATTTGTTTATGATTTTTTTTTTTTAATTTTGGTATGGATATGATCATCTATTACTGTTACTTATTGCCCAAGGTTGTAATATTTATCAATAAATCAAAATTTGAATAAAAAAAAAAAAAATTGTTTAATGCTCCAATTGATTTTGAAGCTATACAAAGTAATTTATCAAGGAATGGAAATAAATTTTAATGGAAACAAACATTAATTTTCCACGGTTTATATTTTCTGTATCGTATGAACCTGATCTCTGAAAATATGTAGTGGTTTCACCAATGTGGAATAGAAAAGACTATTATGAATTTATATGTTTAAGTTGTTCTATATAATATTTTTAAGATATATTCCAAAATCTTGATAGATGTGAGAAAAGTTTTTTAAATATTTTTTTTACTAGAAAAATATAAAACTGAATAACTTTGAGTAGAATACTGAAAATTCAGTGCCGCTCTTTAACGCTATTTTGTATAACATATCCTTTTTCCAGGTCCAAAATTATGATATGAGAGGATTTACTAAATTGTAACTCTTTGTGTAATAGATAATTAATAAACATTTTTAAAACGAAGGATATTTTATGTGTGTATGATGATAAATTTTGATTTCTACTACGTACCCAATGAAATAAAAAATCATTTTACCAGATAAAGTTTGATTTTGTATAAATTAAAACATATCATATGGTTTTACTCTTTTAGAAGGTAATTATTTTTACAATTTAAAACCAAAATAAGCTCTTTGTCAATAACAAATTTATTCTATGCACTAAGCCTAATGCTCAGCTTTGTGAATAGAAACAATATATTACCAACATTTTGAATAGAAACAAAATATTACCAAAATTTTGAATGGAAACAAAATATTATTAAAATTTTTGATAGAAACAAAATATTACCAAAATTTTGAATAGAAAGAAAATATTACCCGAATTTCGAATGGCAAAAAATATTACCAAAATTTTGAATGAAAACAAAATATCATTAAAATTTTGGATAGAAACAAAATATTACTAAAATTTTGAACAGAAAAAATATTCCATATTAACATAGAAAAAAATCTATATCCATGATTTGTGATCTAATTCCAGATGGATGGTATATATTTTTTAAAAAGTTTCAATTTCCAAACAACTAGAATAGATTAACATACCAATACAAAACCAAGTAATTTATTGCGCGTCTTAGTAAAACAGGGGCAATGGAAATGTAAATGAGTTCTTGGAAGTGTGTACTACCCCAGGGACGGAGAAGGGTCACTAGAGAATGCTGTTTCCAAGTCCTGGTTCGATTTCCGCTTAGGAGAACAATTGGTTCGTTTGCACCTTCATCGTCTCTAGGGCCGAAAAACCCTCTGGGGCTTCATCAAGGAAATCCTTGCTGACCACATCAACCCACTATAAATGATGGTGCGTTTAGAGGTCCGATTCTCAGCTAGTTTTTGCAATAGTAGTTTATATATATTTTTATCTTTTTTAGTTTTAATTTCGTTTTACGTTAATAATTTCGGTAGTGCATTTATATATGTTTTATTAATTTATATTGTAAATAGTAAACCTTGCTATATCTTAAACTTTCAATAATTGTTAAAATAATGAGTGAGAGACATTTTAGACGTGTTAACATTTTGGCAATAAACAAAGCTTTCAATACTGATACAATTATTTCAACCAATTAATGTAAAATAGAAGATAAATACAATAAAAACATTTATTAAACAAACTTTTTGTATTAAAAAAATAAAAAAAATAACAAAATAAAATATAAAAAATTATGAGAAAATATGAAAGAACTAATATACGACACTAAAAGATTCACGTGTTTAGACATATATTAAGTTGATTTAAGTATCCTTTCCAGATGAATTTAAAGTTAATTGTTAAACAGAAAATCAATAAAAATATTTTAAATTTTTGAAAGAGGAAGTGTTTTCAGAGACTTAGAATTAGATAAATTTAGCCCTGGTTGAAATAAGATTAATAAATAAAATTCGTATTCAAACTATATTGGTGCATATTATATTCTCTGATTTTTATGAGAAATGAAAAATGCATCGTTATTAACTATAAAAGTATTTGATGATTAACTAAGAGGTAAATTTTTTATAAATAAATGTTTTCGTGTTTCCATGCATTTTATGACAATAGTCATTCCTTTTTTTCTGCTATCGTAACAACCATAGGGGCACGAAGAGATGGTAAAAGTAGTTTTTACTTAACCTCTTACTGAAGATATAGCAAGGGGGACTGTTGGCATAGTGTATAAATCAGAATAACGTCATCCCGTTTTAAAACGAGCAAGAAATAATTTCAACACAGTAAATGGCGAGAGGAAGTTATGTGATGCACGAACTGCACTAATTTTCTTTTTAGATACGACATGATTATATTCTAATCAGACAAAATTAAAAAAAAAATATCCTTTCGGTTTTTTATAGGAACATATTTTCTTAAAAATGTTATCTAGATTACAATAATTTATTCAGAGACCTAAGCGAGGTATATATAGAATTGTCATAGTCAAACATCTCAATAGACCAAAATTCCTTTGTTAAGAAGACTTCTAGTAAAATGTCACCTTAATTGATATTATAATAAATTTCATCGTCTTCTTTTTTGATAAAAAACTAAAAGCTGTTCAAGCGAAAGAAAGCAATTGAGCTTATTGTAAGGAGAATCTATTTAATAAAGGAGAGCAGGGTCAAAGAAGAATAAAGTCATTTTACATTAAGAAAACAATATTTTTAGTCAAACCTTGCCAAACTTGTCTCGTTAAAGTAATTTAGTGTTTTTTTATGGTTCAGTACCAATATGACCTTGTAAACTTTTAGTCTTCTTAATAATCCAAATAGTTAGACAATAAGATATAGACTAAGAATGTCGATTACCTTAAGTAATCTTTTTTTCTCAAAAGTGTAATATTTTCGTCTCAAAAAAAAAAAAAAATTATTAATTATTAAAAAACTTGCTTATGTCTAATTACCTATTTTGTCATAATTTCATTAATTTTTAAAACTCTTAATTTTAGATAAATTAATTAATTTTTTGATATGATATAAGTCGATCAAAAATTAAAAGTTTTAAAAATTAATGAAATTGTGACAAAATAGGTAACTAGACAAAAGCTTAGGCAAGCTTATTAATAATTAATATGATTTCCTATTAATTTATGGTTTTATAGGGTGATTTGATTTGTAATTGATGAACTTTTTATATAATTGGTGTAAATTTATATTTGAGATTGTCCTTGGCATCTCCGCATTGGCCAAAACATTGGCCTGTTGATGATATAATAAAGTGTTGAGACTTAACATGGCTACCAATTGTTTTTTTTAAATAACTAAATCAATTATTATTGAGTTATAGAAAATTAAATAAAAATATAGAAATATTTTAAGTAATGAAAGAAACGGTTAAAGTTGAAAATCTATAAAAGATTTTGTTTATTAAATCTTTATATGCAGGACTACTTTAATTATAATTTTTTTCAAAGCCGTTATTTGAAATTATAGTTTGGTAGTTAACATGTGCTGTTTGTTGGGATTTTGTTTTTTTCTGGAACAGGGTTTCATTTTAAAACTTGAATGTGGTGGTTGAGGTTTTGAGATATATAACCAAGATTATAATATGTAATATTAGATGGTGATCTAATATTACATAATATATGTTATACTCGAATCCAACTTTGATTCCGTGGATTTCATTTGGAAGTTTGGAGTTGAACTTGTCAATGAACTACTATTTAAATAATTTTTCTATTGTACCCAAAAAAAAAAAGTATAATGATCTTTTACCTTTTAGTTACTATTTCTACAGTGGCCATATTTGTTTCAGTCTTGTCACTTGTTTCCTCGAGTGCATGAAGGTGCTATGAGTATTTCAGGAAAAATAAAGATTTTGAATTATTATAAAACTTAAATTGTTTTAGTTTTCTTGAGTTCCAATCTGAAATAGGTATAAAAAATCACTAACCTCAATTTTTCTAAGATTCATTTTTTTTTAACATAACACCTTGTTCCAATCAGGTCCTTCATGATTAATTATTTTGAGGTCGGGTGTTATTTTTCTATGTGTAAAGTGAAATTAAAAATGCATTAATTAATTAATTAATGTATTAATTTGTAATTTGTACCGAAAGGACTTAGAAAAAGCTTCTAACATATATTTTATCTTTTTTTTTTTTAACTTATTTTATTGAAATAATGCAATCTGCTACAAATTGAGGACATTGAGTATTAGTGTTCAAATATTCTTTCATAAAATATATATAGAAATAGAAGAAAAAAAAATTTGATTAATAATAATAGTACTCCCTGAATTGAAAGAAAAATAAATTAAAAATAATAATGATAAATAAACAAAATATAATACTATCATGGTTTGTATAAACAAAAATATGAATCTATATCAAAGGTATAATAAACTAAACTAATCACATAATATACACATAATAAAATAATTTATGTACAAGACAAAGAAAAGTAACGATAAAATAAAAACACATTCACACCTATATACAGTGAGAAACTTCGAACCAAGCCTTGCCAACCCCGTCTAAAATACCTAACTTAAGGAATAATTTGATAAGAACCTTTACATTTTTCATCAATATTGTAGAAACTATCGTATTGCCAACCCTAAAATATAACAGAAAATCCTCAAAATATATAACAGTTAATTTTTAGGAAGCGAAAGAACATTTTTTCTAGTCATATTCCGTTTACTCTGTTTGTTCAGCGATATCTAAACATGGTTGGAATTACAAGACTACAAAGGCCCAGATCCCTTACACAGAAAGCTGGCTCAAGCTGACTGGCTATTTCAATAAGGGCAGGTCTGATTATTAAGCCGGTTGGCATATCGCCCGGGGCAGTTTGGAAACATTGATTTTCAGTTTAGCCCGAACAGCATACATCATCTCTGTCACTGAAGTATTGCTTCCCCCCCCGGTATCGGAAAAAGTCAACCCTAATAAACTGATGGGGAATTCATTGGAGGTAATTAATTGACAGGAGATGAAGAGAGGAACTGATTGAGCAAGGGATAAAGCTTGTTATACTTCTGATAATTGGGTGTCGCGATTAAAACGATTAGTGCTGACGCTAATGAATCCATTACAGAGGCTAATGGAGATAAATCTTATATTTAAATTTAATTCTGTAAGGAATCTTCAGAGTCGGAGGGATTTTGATTAATATTTAACTTTGTACCCAACTAACTATACATATATGTAGTGTAAAATGTTATGTCAGAGTTATTGTCTCCTGGAATTGGAATTCATTGCTGCTGTCTTCAAGTTGGAAAGTTGAAAACTTCTAATAACACTATTCACCTAACGCTAATCCATCCTGATCAGAAAAATGTAATGATTCACGCTTATATCAGTAGATCTATACCAGTGATGTGGCGAGATCTTGGGGTCCTTAGATCAGTGGATCTATACCAACGACGTGGTGAGATCTTTGGGTCCTTAGATCAATGGATCTATACTAGTGACGTGGTGAGATCTTGGGGTCCTTAGATCTGTGGATCTATACTAGTGACGTGGTGAGATCTTGGGGTCCTTAGATCAGTGGATCTATACCAGTGACGTGGTGAGATCTTGGGGTCCTTAGATCAGTGGATTTATACCAGTGACGTGGTGAGATCTTGGGGTCCTTAGATCAGTGGATTTATACCAGTGACGTGGTGAGATCTTGGGGTCCTTAGATCAGCTGATCTATACCAGTGACGTGGTGAGATCTTGGGTTCCTTAGATCAGCTGATCTATACCAGTGACGTAGTGAGATCTTGGGGTCCTTAGATCAGTGGATCTATACTAGTGACGTGGTGAGATCTTGGGGTCCTTAGATCCTCTGCAATGCCACATTTGGATGGTTTGGTTTGATTTGCAGTTACCTGGGCAGGATGAACATATTGTATACAGACATCATTGTGTTCAAGATCTTTTTTTACTTCATTTTTTTTCTTGTTTTCTATTATTTAAATCATTTAGTAACTCATTTATAATTTTGTTATTTATCCATTTTAGTTTATTTGAACAATGATTCCCAATGATTCTGAAAATTACTTAAAAGATACACCAAACTTCAACTGACTTGATAAAGTTATTTCATAAAAACTTCAGTTACCACATTTTACTATGATAAAAGGAAAACGTTTGTTAATTATTAAAGACTCGAGGTGAATTTAGGTGTAACATTAGCAATGCAGATATTGCATTGAAAATTTTATTAAAATGCAAGTATTTTGTCTCACAAATGTAAACATTAAAAAACAGATTTAGTTATTTTGCAAAAAAAAAAAATGTTCTCGACAAGTTAATAGTTATAAATAGTACATTGCTACATGTGTTGAACCTAAAGCGCTACCTAAGGGTTATATAACCATGTAGAGGTCTCCTAGGATCCATGGAATTTGGAACCCTTCTGAAGCTGGAACGAGGTGTAATTACCACCAGGAATTTTGCTGGAACTTATCACCAGGATTCATTGCCCAAGGTTTATACTAGTTAGTGCGTGTGGTATTTATGCCTGCAAAAGAATTCCGTCCTAACATTTTCAACAGTTTTATGTGAAAGGAAATAACTATAATTTCCTTTCAACAATTTTAATTAACTATCTATATGTCACTAATTCAGTCAACAATGAGACCATATTTCAAATGAAAGTTTTCGAAACCATGTTTGGGGATTAAGCTATAATAACAATATTCATCATTTTTCAAATATTCTCATTTCTTCTAATACTTTCTAGTGGTTCTATTACCCACATTTACTATCGCTTCTTACATTTACTTTTTTCGAAATTATTAATACTATGATTCAATATTAATTATCATTTTCGTCAATTATAATATTTATTATTATAATCATAGTACAAATAATAAATAATGGTTAGGAAATTGAAGAAAATTCAGTACGTAAATAATCTGATATTAGAAAAAAAAATAAAAATATGTTTGAGGTATTGAAATAATTCGATACGTGTTTCCGATTCAAAATTAGCATTAAAGTACATGACAAAATCAAAAACCGTATTAAAAAAAACCGTGATTAGTTGTTCCTTCTTGGTAAATTTTTTTGTTTGTTGTTTTAGATTTCTAAATTAGAGTCTTTGAAAAAAAAGAAAAAAAAGTTTCATTTCATAAAGATATTCTTATAAGATTATAGATGCACCTGAACTCTTCCAGAATATAACCACTGAAAAAAAGATGGGGATTATTGGCTAAGATTGTTCTTTTGTCAGATGAACGCAGCCGGACGTACCCAAGAAAACGAAAAGATCCAGATGCACACTGGGTTACATTAGCAAGAGAAGAGAGAAATCATAATGTTGAAAGATGGTAGAGACTCTTGTTCTGGAAGATAGACCCACCGTATGATTTCCGATATATCAGATTATTACTTCACCCAACTGGTTACAGGGCCTTGTTGCTTTGGGGTCTACTTAGCCCGCTTCAAACAAGAGGATAGATCTTCGCCCTACTTATGATCCCATGGATGAAACAATGGAAGATTCAATCTTCTGTTTTTAAGGTTTTGCTTGAGAATAAGAAAGTCTTGACATAAAATGGGATGAAATTAGTCCCGGAAAACATGGTTGCTTTCATGATCACTAGACTGAAGAATTAGAGAGGTGCAGCGTACAATGCAGCGCAAATCTGCAGGAGGCTTAGAGCACAAGAGGCAGTAAGGAGAGACCAGGAAATTAAGTAAAAGCTTAAATAGGATATCCAGAGAAAAAAAGCCCTTCTACTCAGCGAAGAAGAGTGACAGCAGTTCCGCGGGGTGGTAATGAAGACTTGGGAGGTGATATTTTAGTGAGTAGTAATCTCAGATTGTTGTGTGACTTTTGTTTGATGCACTTCGTTTTATGAATGATTTCACTCTTATCCACATAAAAAACACACCTATATTTAAATTTTATAATATAAGAGTTATAATTACAAGCTGTATTTTCCTCTGTATATAACATAATGATAAAACTCGTTTATGGGTTCGGAGGCTAAAGAGAGCTGAATTTATAAACCATAAGTATCAAACCAAGATAAATTTAAAGCCTTGAGAAGATTGATCACTAGTTCTAAAAAGCTATAAAGCAGATAACTATAGCCAAGCGTTTGAGTGCAGATCATAAAAAAAATATTCCCATTAAATGAAATTTTATTTCTTATTTGCTGTTTTTAATTTATAATACTATTGAATATTGTTTTAATAATATAATATGTATCCATTTAAGTCTCAAAACATATAACAAGAGGTTATATGATAGTTGATAGTGTTAAGTTGATCTAAAATTAAAAGTTTTAAACATTGATGAAACTTTAACAAAATATAGTAATTTGACTTGTAATGAATGATTTGGGGAGAATAGCCTGCAAAAACGTTTTTAAAAATTGGATGTGAGGTGTAAAATTATATTTACCGAATGTGCCAAATATTGGACTGTTGATGATATAATTGAGAGTGTTAAGACTTAACATGGATACAAATTGATTTACTTAAAAAATAAATAAACATTATTTTAATTTTTTTTCTTTCTCTCATTGTTTTTTCCAATTAAAATTCAATTTTTTTTTTTTTTATTATTATTCTATAATTCTCTTAATTTCATTTGTTTTCTTCTCTGCATTATTTTTTTTTATCATGATTACTTATAATTATGATGGTTATATTTATTATTATCATGATTATAGCATTGTATATAATTAGGAGCGTCTTTTGGAGGAGACTATACCCTCTCAATATAAATATAAGATGAAAAAAAAAAATATAAATATGCTGTTTCTTGCTCTGTGAATTCGAGTACAAAGCCTCTAACTTGTTCCATTGTTCCCTCGGAATTAACTTTTTTAGTAACAATTGAAACATATATCCATAACTAATTATAAATAGTTATAATACAATAATAATTTAAAATTCGTTGATAAGTTCGGAGGCTGAAAAAGGCTGATTTTTTAAACCATAAATTTCAAGCCGAGATAAATTTAAAGCCTGAAAAGATTGATTACTACTTTAAGAAGCTGAAAAGCCGACAACTATAGCCGAGGGTTTAGTTGCAGATCACCAAACAAAATACTCCTATTAAACGAAATTTTATTTTATATATAATCTTTTCACTTTCTCGAGACTGTTATTATTGTTTTATAATAATATAATATGCATTTTCACCATTGATTTCATGTATCACCAGGTCATTAATTACAGTCAAAATGAACATATGTTATTACTATTCTATAAAAAATTTAAAAAATTTTAATTACAGATTAGCTTAATACATAAGTATTAAATATACACTAAAATATACATAATAATAAAAAGTATTTTGTTAGAATATTAGTGATGCTCTGTTTTGCTGTGTATACGTATGTACATATGTATAGAGAGAGATATGGAGAGAAGGAGTGTGTTGTTTCTGTACATTAATTTGGGTATGTATATATTTTTTTATCGCTATGATTTTCAGAAATCAAGCAAATGATAATTTAAGAAATTATAAATACAGAACGAAGCAAAGCGAAAGCTGTTTGTTGACGGCGAGAGACTATCAGCAAGGTCGAAAACCATTACAATATTTAATGAGACTCAGTAGGCATAGTTAAAAGCACTTTTGTGCCATAATTGGGCTGCGAGTAAAATATCCTTTGACAGGAAATATCTATGCGTAATAATTATAATTTGTGTTCACCTGACTCATGCAGCGACTAGTGTTGATAAGGTTTAATTTACTTATTTACGTCAGTAAGGAAGTTTTTAGCCTAAAATTGCGTTCGCTGATAAGATTTTAATTAAGAGAGATAAAAAATTAACAACAACTATAACAAAAAATCATTTCGGTTAATTAAGGAAAAGATGAAATCGAAAGTAATTAGTATAAAAAAATATGTAGTTCAAATTGTTTATTATTTTCTTTTTATGTTAGGTTCCATTGTATATTAGATTTTTGAAACCGTGCAAATATGAGTTTTATAATTATTTTTATTTAATCTCATATCTGAAATAAAAATGTAATAAAATTTAAAAATTATCGATATTTAAGTTCCTAATAATGATAGTAAATATATATGGGTGTAACCATTTTTCTCACATCTGTTTGTGTATAGTTACTGGTTTTTCATCTATTAAATTCTCCCAAACAATAATTTGTTATTTAATATTTGGCCCAGTAATGTTCCATTTATGTTCCGAAAATTAAATAGTTATATACACATAGTTATTTTTATGTTTTGAATAACATGATTTGTAATTACTGTTCCACCCTATTCCAGCCAATAAAGCATTTATTTGCAGTTAGAGATATTGATGGGTCTAGCAATTTCGATATAATAAAAATCTTTGGCAATATTTGGGTATAATATATAACCTTCAGCGACTCATATTGAAAGTAATTTTATCCGATATCATATTAATAAAATGAATATGAATAAAATACAAATTGAATTTATTCAGTTATTATTATTCAGTATCAATCAGAGTAAAAATTTAATTATGAAGTATCAGAATTGGCCTGACTCACATAGCGACTAATTATTAGGTATTTCTTTTTATGAATCAAATTAGGAATAAATCAATGTAGGTCAGACATTTTAAAAAAAAATAGTGGCTTGTTATAAAATTTAGGAATTTGTTTTTATTTCTGATTCTGAGCTTCGCTAAAGAAGGAGTTAACAAATTTATTTGCTGGTAGAGTAATCTGGAAGCCATGCAGCATATTCCGAACCCACTGCAGAGCACTATACCAATAGACTGAAGAGAACAAGCAATGATTCACATGCAATTGAGACATCGGAAACCTTTTAAATTGATTG
The DNA here is from genome assembly GCF_000696795.3 of Halyomorpha halys. Lineage (NCBI taxonomy): Eukaryota > Metazoa > Arthropoda > Insecta > Hemiptera > Pentatomidae > Halyomorpha > Halyomorpha halys. The sequence continues at coordinate 732,899 of NW_027107456.1, read as the reverse complement.
TAGATGATATAAATACGATAAATAATTAATTTTTAAACCAATCGTAATGATCGAATATCGAATTTAATTAACTTATAATATTAATTTAGTTTTCTACGCCAGCTTATATGACTCCTGATTAGGATTGCTTGGACAACTAATAATAATTATCTTTTTTAAATTATGTAGAAAATAACTTTGTATTTTTCACACTATACATTTTTTTTATTTATTTCCTAAACCTTAGTGGTAGCTAAGAATTTACAAAATTATCCCTCTTGTAACCGTTCCTTATGGAAGCGGAACATGATCTTTAACATAAAGGGAAGAACAACAGTTTATGGTTTTGGAAAATAATTTAGACGGCTATACGACACTGCATCGCATAAACTGCACACAGTGAATATAATAATATTAAATAAATTTATTTTGTAGCAATGTGATGAATGAAATGAGAGTTTAAAGTCGTGACATTTAACAAACGAATCACTAAAGGGATGGTTAGACTAATTTGACCGAAACGTAAATGGGAGGATTATGTTGATTTATGCTCATCAATTTGGGTTTTGAGGCATTAAATCCAAATGTAAGAAACATCTACTTCGTTTATTATGATTTATCGAGATAAAACTAGTTCTACAGGTTTGGAGATGAAACATTGAAATAGACGCTCAAATACACTAATGCAAATATGTATGCATAAAATAGTTGAAACTATATTTTATTCAGTTTTTAGAAAATTTAGTACTAATTTTATTTTAGTTTCACTAACTTAAGGATGATAGATGTGAGACCTGATCCATTATGGATTCTGACTTTTTATGGAAATTTTAAGACAAATTCATTTTGAGCACTTTTCGATCCGACGCGTTACGAAGCCGTGAATCCGAAAAAAAAATCGAATAAAAATAGACCAATCCTAAAAATCAAGGACAAAATCGTTTTAGAATTCGATCTCTCGGAAGAATTCATCATAATTTGAGTTAGTTACGAACTTGAGGATTCGGGTTTTGGTGGGATTCAGAGAGAGGTTCGTAAGCAAGGGCTGTTAATATCGGCTTCGAACCATCGGGCACGCTATGGCTTTTATTTATTTATTGTATAAATTGTTTTAACCTATCTCTTCACTCCAAAAGTAATACGTCTAGTTGTAAAAGGTATATCACTTTTTATCCTAGCTATAGAGGAAGGCTAACTATGTTTGGGTTTACTCAGTGAGGTGGTAAAGTGGGCGAAAAGCTCCTTCAACCCTACTACTGTTTTATGCAGTGCACTTATAGTCTGGAGGTTTTAGTCACTGTGACAGAAAACATGACACCCCTTTTTACAGGCACTATTCTTTTCCACTTCGTTTGAATTAATCACTTGCAAAAAACCTTTTAGTATTTTTGACATATTATAAAATAGTTTAATTTTCCGTATTTTAGTAATATGTAATACAAATATCATTCTTAATTTTTCGGTAAAATTAAAAGAATTAATTATTGTGGAATATATGATTTACTTAATTTTTTTTGTTCTTATAATTGGGTCTCGGTACAATATAATGTTATAGGTTTTGTGTATATTATTAATTTTTTTAAATCTTTATATAAGATGAAAATATGTTGACAATATTTGATGCCATATTTGTATTAAAATATTTTCATTTGAGGTTTTAAATGTGTAAATCCAAATTAAAAAAATATAATATATTTGGACAATTGTTTAGACATTTTCGTCCCCTTAAATATATTTAGAGTAAATATAACCGACAAAGGTAGTATATATTTAGAGCCTATTTAACTACAGGTCAATATCAACATGTTCATAGATTATTTTTCTTAGGTAAAAACTAGATATCGGTGAATACAACATGTAGGATTACTTAGAGATTCTATTGCTCCATTTCAGAATCTGTAACAGAAACGTTAAAAATGCACAAATAATAGGTCTTTCAATTTAAAAAAAATCAACAGATTTATAGATCGAATTTCTCTAATTGTGAATAGATAACGATATAATTGGAGCCAAAGAACATTGTACGTTTTTTGAAGAGTAATGGATGAAGAATTATTTATAATTTTTTTTTTAATATTTAATTATTTAATATTTAATATGGATGAAGAATTATTCATAAAAGTAATGAAACGTTACTTGAATAGACAGGTCATATAGTGATGACTGGATCCCATTCTTAATTGCCATGATGACACATAAATTCTATAGGCTGCAATCCAGGGAGTTTTGCGGTCTTGGTTTTTTCCCGATTCGGGCCTGTCCGTTTTCCCTTTATTTATGTATTTATTTAATATTTAATATTTAATAGATGAAGAATTATTCATAAAAATAATAAAACGCTACTTGAATAGACAGGTCATATAGTGATGACAGGATCCTATTTTTAAATTCCCTATAATGGCACATAATTTCACGAAATTAAGAATAATGAAAAAAAAAAAAAAACTCTCCCTTAATACTTCACATATGTCCCTAAGTTTTAAGCCCATTGACTTGGGCTCGGGTTGAAATATCGAATTTTTTGTAATTTTTGAAAAAAAAATCTAAGACCAGAATAGGGAAAAGGTTATAAAACTTTTTTTAAATTTTTCTGTAGCTATAAAAATGCATATTTACTGTTCTTTAGCTGGAAATAAGGAATATTTAAGTATTTCCTGCCAAGAATAAAATAATTAAAAAATGATGATAATAGCGATGTCGTAGACAATGGGGTGACTGCATCCGGGAAGGTGCTGTCTTGTTTCCCCTATTAAGTAATAGAACTTAAAGAACTTGTGGTTTCTAGTGCTAGTACGCTAGACGGAAAAGCTGTAATAAAAAACATTTTATGACTTGTTGAATTATTAAATAATTCTTGCAATTTAAAGGAAAAAATGAGTGATTTCATGAAACAAATGATCCACTTTCTCTGTCATAAGTTTATATGTAACCTCCGTTTTCACAATCCATGAACTACTATTGTTACACACTATTAACAAAGTTATATATTCCTTTTCAGTTGTTCTGGGTACTGCTGTGGTCCACCATCCTCGGCCTGATGGTGCAACGTCTTTCGGCCAGGATAGGTACCGTCACCGGACAACACATGGCAGAGATCTGCTACACCGAATACAGGTTCGTCCCCAGGATATTCCTCTGGCTTATGCTGGAGATAGCCATCATTGGTTCCGACATGCAGGAAGTTGTCGGTACAGCCATTGCTCTCTACCTCCTCTCCAACGGCAAGTATGTAGAATATACCAAATAGTCCGATATTTTCATTTTAATTTCCACTTATTAATAATAGTGCCTCTTTATTAATTATGCATTAACCTTTTATCAGGATTCCCATTTGGGGTGGTGTCCTAATCACGGTTGTTGATACATTCACCTTCCTGTTTCTTGACAAATACGGACTGAGGAAGTTGGAACTTTTCTTCGCAATTCTCATTGCCATAATGGCCTTCACCTTTGGTTACGAGGTAAAGATTAAGAATTAGTACTAAAATAAATTAATGATGGAAGATATACTATAACTTTGTTTAAAAATTTTGACTGATTTATTTTATTTTTACCCACTTACGAGCCACTTTCTAAAATTGAGTATCATCATTATAAAAATGATATCAAAAGAAAAATTTGTATTCAATATAAATCTTGAGTATAACTCCAAATTATTAATATATATTTTAAATTAATTTTACAAAACTGTATTGAAAGAATTTTGACAATATAATTTGTTCGTCAAAGTATATTAAATCATTTACATAGGTAAGTGCTGATTAGTAAAGTGGGTACCATTAATTGAGGAAAAGTTGGCGGCTGAACGGGATCATAACAAATCATCCCTATGCACACAACCGCTGTTCAAGAAACAGTACTTCTTCACTAGACACTGAACCCCTTAACCCTTTAGTGGTACAATTTTTTTTTTTATTGATTGGATAAAATCGAGCGAAGAACATGAGAGCGACCAAAGTCCAACTTACCCTAGAGTTCGAATTGTGCTTACTAGTTTCCTTAAAAAACAAAACGAAAAAAAACCCTATATTTATATAGTATAAAATAATATATATATATATATATATATATATATATATATATAGTATTGTCATAAATTGTAAAAGTGCTAAAGGAAATACAGAAAATAGGAAAAAAATAAATTCAAATAATACCATTTCGAGGATTGTGGGATAGTTTAACTGGAGCAAAGTACTGCCAATATCTTGTGCCAGTGAGTGACTATTTAAGGCAATGAAGATTAAGAAAGAGATTAATTATTAAATCTGATATCTACATCTTTATCACAGATATAATTTAAACAACTTTAAGTAATAACATGTTGTCTAATGGGAATAATATGAAGCAAAAAACTACCAGAGGATCTATGATTATTTTTCCAATGAATGTTGCACTAATTTTGGGAAATATACCTCTTATCTTTACATCAGCTCTTCCTTTCACTACCATTAATAGATATCATCTTGCAACAACTGGATCTTCAAAAGTATTTTATTACCTATAAAGCCCAAAAATTGGGGTGAGATAACTGCCTTTTTTCTCCTCTTGGGCTCATGTATTAGGAGTTCCAAAATAAAAGTAGGGAAATAAAAAATAGGTTGGGATCCTGTGTTTAACTGGTGAACGGATAAACGCAGGATGAGGAGATCAATGATATAAGAAGGTTTTTTAATTATTAGGGTTTCAAATATAAAGGTGCCAAGGAGGTATTATCTCCGGATACTGGGATAGAGCCAACTTAGCTGGGAGTACTAGTGAGAGATATGATATCTCCTGGAAATACCGAAGATGAATTTCATAAAGAACTTCATTAGTCTTTTTAGTCTTATTTATTATTCAAGGATATTCCTCTATACTCTAGGCATCTGTAGTCTTTGATTTTTGGAGTGTTGAATCAGTATCTAAAAAACTAATTTCAGAAAATGTAAAAAAGAGGGTGAAACAATGGACTTGTTTAAAGTTTTGATATTTTTCCTAAACTGTTTCAATTTCCAATAAAATAACAATTATCATCACAAATCCGATCTAGTACCTAAAAGGTGATTTCTTCTATGGTTGTTTACCAATTCATTTCTCTAAAAAAAAAAAAATACTGAGTGGTACAAAATTTTTTATTTAAGTAATTGTAAATTTTAATTAAGCTTATAAAAGTACGTAATATTATTTATTTGAGATTAAAGTTATTTTTTTTTATATTTGTATATATTTTTTAATAAAATTTTTAATAGAATAGATAGTTTGGTCCACTCAAATAAAGCTCTCGAGAAACATTTTCACTTGGAACACGGTTTTTTGACAATAATTGGTGGAAGTAGAAGTATGTAAGTGGAGGTCGTTTCGGTCGGTTCACTCAAGTTTATTACAAGCCCATAACTTGTTTACCAATAATAGTTATATTTTAATATTTATGCCTTCATTTATCCATCAATTGTATATTGCAACGAGTCGCCAGAGAATCATACAATTTTAATGGTAAATGAGAATGCAGGAAACAGTGCTTTGGATGGACTAATTAGGAATTAATATATTTGTCCTGGGTGTAGAATTAACATTTCGCATTACACAAAGACTATTGCAATTGCTTACTTAGCTCCCTGCGCTGCCTATTTACACATGTCCCGAGTTAAATAAATAAGGCTGAATTAATTTGGTTTCATTTGAATCCCTATAATTACGTGTTTAGAATGACAATAACTAACAAACTGGTATAGTTAATTTGGTATTAACCGATTAGTAAAGTCAATATGGGGATATCTCATGGGAGAATCTTAATCCGTCAATATATTTACACATGTGGTGTATCAAAATATTTTAGAGCAAATACTATTGTTTCATGCTTACTTTACTCAAATAAATTTAATTAAACATTATTTATTTATTTAATTAAATTAAACTTAGACTTTTATTCTCGTTTTATTTATACAGCAAATAAAAATTAATTTTGTCCTTAAGATAAAATATTTTCACTCCTATTTTAGATATCAAGGATCCAATTAAAAAAAAAAAAACTAAGGTTATTCTCGTCAGTTCAAAAGCCTTCCTTAATTCTGTTCCTTATTATCCATTATCACACATCAACAAAATACCTATCCAGTTTCAAAACACCATTAAAAACCTAGAAGTTACCTTTGAAGAGTAATTGAAATGGAATTGCCACATTTCCCAAATAACCCGAAAAACCATCTCCAACAGCTCCTAAGATCCTGTGATTCTTATCCTTGAAGTACCCGTCCCTTTGTAGTATCCTCCCTTATTTTCCCACATCTCGACTAAGGATGTCTAGTGTATGGAGGAATATCCTTGAACAAGAAATGAGAGTAAAACGACTAATGAAGTTCTTTATGAGATCCATCGTCGTTATTTCCACGAGAACTCTCACTACTACTCCGAACAAAGCTGGCTCTATCCCAATTTCCGAAGACTATACCTTCTTGGCAAATTTTAATCCCTAATAATGAGAAAAAACGTTCCTTTATCATTGACCTCCTCACCCTACGTTTATCCATTCACCTGTTAAACACAAGATCCCACCAAGGTCTTAACTACAGACAGATTGACATACATGAAACCAAACGAAATGAAAATCTATCTTTATTCTTGGGCACTTGATAATATAATAATACGCATAATAACAATTTTGAAAAATCTCAACAGCTTTTATCTGACTGCATTAACTCATTTTGAACATAATTAAATAATTATATACATAAAACTTGAACAAAAGATACATATTTATCCTAGCTTATATTGATGTTTATTATTTACATGTTCACGGAAGTTTTATAGTAAAGGAGATAGATATATAATTATTGTTTGGATGATGGTAAGGAGGAAGCTTTACGGATGGATATGGGTAGGGATAATACAAGACCCGGGAAGAAAAAAAGGCAGTTATCTCACCCCAATTTTTGATTACTTTAATGAAAACTATGTATAATTAATAGTCAAAATTGATGAGTCTGCCAAGTATAGATAGGGGGAATAAAAATGGTGGCTGTTTCAAAACCTTAAAAAAACACTAATCTTAAAACGTACCAACAACACTAAAAATCCTAAGAGTACATTATTTAAATAAGAGTAAATTTGCTGAAATATTAGCCCTAAAACAGCTATTTACGTCCAATAGTTCTCGAGATATAGCGTTTTAAAAAGCAAATTTTTTTTAAAAACGACTGAATGATTAGTAGTTAGTTCATTTATTTTGAGAAATCTATATCACAGGAACTCTGTGATGTACAGATATCTATTAGCACTCAAATTAAAGCTAGTACAATGGACTATCCAGAAGTTTATTACCTTTACCTTCGTAAGAATAGTAGTTTTCATGACATTTGCTAAAATAAATTGATTTATAGTTGTTCGGAAAAGAAATTTGATTTATGAAAAACTTCATTTCAGAAACCATTTGACGTACAGATGTCTGCCAGCACTCAAATTAAAGCTAGTTAAATTTACTATAAAATAGTTAATAATTTTTAGAGTGTTGAATCAGTCTCTAAAAAACTAATTTCAGAAAACGCAAAAAGGGTGAAAAAATGGACTTGCTTATGGTTTTGATATTTTTCTTAAACTTAGTTTTCAATTTCTTATAAAATAACGATTATCATCACAAATCCGATCTAGTACCTAAAAGGTTATTTCATCTCTGGTTGTTTACCAATTCATTTCTCTCTAAAAAAAATACTGAGTGGTACAAAATTGTTTATTTAAGTATTTTTAAATTTTAATTAAGTTTATAAAAGTAGAATTTCTCCGAGACGGATAGGCCAAGATTGTGGCATTATCAATTAAGCAGAAATACAGGTCAATACACAGCGTATAAAATAATAAAACTCCGGTAATAATTTATAAAACTTGAAATTTGGATAGAGTTATCCTAAAAAACATGTAAAATAGTTAAAAAACTAGAACAACTTTTATACATTGAAAATCGTAGTATTTATTTGCGTTATCCGTTGGCTGTCTAAAAAATATCTAGATTATTAATATTTCAATACCATTCTATAATGTAGTGTTCTAATAACTATTCCATACATTAATTTTAATGATCGAACACAAATTATCGATTTATATATCCACATCTGATCAATTTTTATTGATTCGTATTTCAATTTCGATCAGAATTTTAATAAGTGCATCTCATGATGATTTAATTTGTAGATCCACGGTCAGATAATTTTTAATCCCATACTGAAACAGTCATAAAACATCACAGTTAAAAATATTCTGGAAATAACCAATCCATAAATATAATATAAGTTCAAATTATGATTTAATAACTCAACAGGACACATAATTATTTTTCTCATTTTGTTTTATTTTCTCATTGATTTATTTGTGCATTTTGTATAAATGGACAAATAAATCAATATTAACCATAGATGTTTACGAAAAAAACAAAAGTACATTTAAAACTAAATTGAAAAACGAAAATATAATTTATGTAGCAATAAAATCTATGAGTAATTAAAGAACCGCAACAATTGAATCATTCTTAAACAGGGCATACAATTATTTAATCAGTTAAATAAGGGATTCGGGATTATCATTTTGATCTTACTCGGTCACATTATTACATCTCTGTAATAACTAATGCTATTAATGATTATGAAATTGATTGCGGTTTGGGGATTAAATATTTGAATATCTCTGCGATTTAGCAAGCTTCAGATAGGAACCATTAATATTGGCTATGATTTAATGAGGAGAAAATAAAATTATATGGTTAAGGATGTAGGGGAGGTATGTTCCAAAGATCTATAAAAGTTGTAGACCTTACCTTAATAAAATATAGATATGTGCTGAGGAATAAGTTGGAGTGGAGTTACAAAATAGAGATGTTAAGTATTATAAACCCCTTAATTATATGATATATTTAATCATTTTTTTTAATATGAATCATAATAATATTATTTAATATATTTTAATTCATACGCTTACTATTAAGTTCTTTTAATCTTATATTAAAAATTTAGATAAATTTTATCAAACCCAAAGACTTAAATCGAGGAAGCTAAAATTTTTAGGTATATACGGCTCATTTTTGTTCTTATTAATATGTTCTTATAAAAACATTCGATATAGTTTTTTTCAGAGATGATTGTAAATAAATACTGAAACTTTTGATATATATATATATATATATATATATATATATATATATATAGTATTGTCATAAATTGTAAAAGTGCTAAAGGAAATACAGAAAATAGGAAAAAAA
>NW_027107456.1:715843-723650 GCF_000696795.3 Halyomorpha halys | reverse complement strand
TTATTATATTAAATGTTAAGTTGCTTTTTATTTAAGAATATGTCTCTAAATGTTTATTTATGATGTAACGAAATATAATTAGTGATTATTTTTATGTTTTTTTAAATTATAAAGTGTCTTGATTTGATTTGTCATTATCAGAGCTATTTTTGGGCGTACGAATTGGGACAAGGTTGAGCCCTCAGTTTGGAGTAGTAAAAATGATTTTTGACTTCACATAATGCTCTTTGTAGGTTTACATTTTAAGGAGAAACGAAATATTACCATTTTTACTTTTACTTACTTTATAAAGTAAGGTAAACTATTGAGATCTAGAAATTTTCAAATAAATGTTTTAAGGTCCCCAAGTCCAAATAACCTACACTGGCAAAATGGTCTGTGCTAGTTCAAAAATTAACGCACTAAATTGAGATATAACAATTGCCCAGACTATGCCATGTGAACTATCATCATAAGTATGATCATCATGAATGCCCACTATAACAAAATTACAACTCTAAAATCTTTCGCGATTGCATTACGACTTCTTTATTTTTTGTTAAACTATTTTTCTTGGTATATAACAAATTTATATTCATTATTCCCACCTTGAGAAGTCTTAAAATACGAGTTCTGATAAAAAAAAAAAAAAATTGTTTTCGGAAATCACAAAAATAGAGATATACTATATTATAATAACTCGAGCCCGTTAATCTACACAAATGGGGGGACCTCTACTAATTTCGGTGTTTTTATTTAAATTTTTTAATTAATAATAAGTGGATTGTAATTTATATTTTCAGTGGATATTGACGGTCTGATGAAATGCAACATAGAATGGTAATAAAGTGTGCATAAGTTGCATGAAGTTATTTGTAATATATTATTTAAAATAATATATTTGTATTTTTATTTATTTGAAGGATCATTGTATCTTGGATATCTGGTTGTTTGGAGGGCTTAAAGTCTATATACGACCCCAAGGTGCAAATTAGTGTATTATTAATTAAATTTTGTTTTCAGTTTGTGATGCAGGAGCCACTGTTCACTTCGATAGCTTACGGTACGATAGTTCCGCAGTGTTCTAATTGCGACAGTACCAAACTGCTTCAAGCCGTAGGTATTATTGGATCTTGCATCATGCCTCATAATTTATATCTTCACTCTGGTCTAGTCAAGGTGAGTACTCTAATAACAATAATTAGATATTTTCAAAAATCTTTTTACATGCTACTAAAAATTTAAACGTTTCCACTAATGTATTACGACGAGAATAAAATCATCTTACAATTATTTAAAATATTGTTTTAATTTTTTTTCACTGCCTTAACCACAAATACCCTAACATTTAGTGATTTACGGCTTCTAGTGAAAATTCTCTATTAAAATTAATTATTCTATATTGGATGTATATTTCATTTAATGAAAAAAAGTTCCGACTATAGCACTGCAATTTACAATTATTTGTTTATTTTAAATAATCATTTATTATCCATACTTTTAATTATAATATTATTTTTAAAAAATCTAATTATTGCTAATACATTACTGCTCTCCTTAGTCATATACTCTATACATTAAGAAAATCAATTTTGTTTAAAAAACTTCATTAAAGTATATTAATTTACTTAAAAATTGAAAGTGTATAATCTTTAATAACTTCATTCCTAACATACTTCTAAGGCATTGGCATTGAATTGTATATACATACGTGTTTCTATTGTGTATACCAATAATTTTTTTATTACAAATTTCTATTAGTCTTGTTTTATTGAATATGCAATCCATCAATTTTATTATTGAAAGCAATAATTTTTCTTCGTCATTAATTAAAAAATATTCTGAATAAAAATTAATTTAATTAGGAAGATAATTTTGACTACATCCTACTCGATTTCTATGCTATTTCCAACAAAACAACCACTGATTTTAGAATAAGTATGTCACTAGATTTAAATTTTATGGACTACCCTTCCTGTCCTCTCCCGAAGTCCAAAATGAGATGTTGAAAAAACAAAACAAAAAAAAAAACTTGTTTTTATTCTCCTAAATAAATTGTTTTGCTGTGTGAATTTTTTTTTTAATTATGATTTCACCTCAGGGTATGAAAAAAAATCATTTAGGAATGAATTTTAAGATAGTAAAATTTATTTGTTTACACTTAAAATTAAAATGTTTAATAATTAGAAGACATATATATTTGGCTATTTTCAAGGTTTTATCTCAAAACTGAAGCAGCAAAACTAAGGCATTTATAATAAAACAAAAGTTATAAATAAACATAATACATTTTTTTTATTTAATGTGATTTACAACTGTATAAATAATAAGTACAATAAGTAAATATGTTGCGTGTTTCATTTACACTTGAAAATTCTGGGAAGGAACCAACCATGGGACATCAAGTATTAATTTGATTAGAAGGTCCCGTGGCCTTACATAAAAATATTTTAAGCTTAAGACATAACCAATTTAGAAGTTTTATTGTTTAAATTACACAGTGAGATTTCAAGAATGTTAAGAACGATTTGAGCTCAAAATATTGAACAAATATGTTAAGTCTGTCTGTTTTTTTAATACGTTAAGCTTTTTAGGGCGAAAGACTCAACAGATTACAAAGTTTGATGACTAAAATTATTCAGCGGGCTCCCACCAAAAAATCCTATCCATCCTAAAACATTCGTTAATATATGGCATAGCTATGAGCCCTTAGCAGATAAAATCCTGGGCATATATAAATTTAAGGATAGCTGATTCTTAAATGTGAAACTGAAGTAATATTTTCCAGTTGGGCAACGTAATTACTTATTGTAGTGTGTTGAATAGACTTTCTTAATAATATTATATTGCTTATGGGAATGAGCTTGAAATTGTCTAGATTTCGAATGAATTACAATGTAGAAGGAAACATACTTAATGCGAGAATTATTGTAGGGATAAACTGGTTTATACTAAATATTCTAAATCTCTGACAAAATTATGAAAAAAAACTTGACATTTAATTTTATTGAAACATCATTTTTATATTTCAGACGAGAAGTATTGACCGAACCAAGAATAGCAAAATATCTGAAGCCAATTTCTATTTCCTTGTGGAGTCGGCACTTGCACTCGCTCTATCATTCTTCATCAACGTCTTCGTCATGTCAGTATTCGCAGAAGGACTCTACCATAAAACAAACAGCGATGTTGTAAGTATTAGTAGCTATTATGAGCAATTAAAATTTAAATTATTTTAATTTTATATAATTATTAATTTATTTTTCAGAGGGAGCTGTGCGTGAATTCCTCAAATCCATATTCCGATTATTTTCCGGTAAGAAGGAAGTTGATAATTTTGTCTATAATATACATTATTTAATTAATTAATTTTTTAAAATATCATAGGATGGTTTGATAATATAATATCACTGTTATCAGAATCCAAAAAAAAAAAACTTTTTCTTGAGGGAGTTTGATAAAACTGAATTCGGAAAATCTGTGACAAATAACGCGGTTTCAAAAGTCGATATATTTATATATAGACATATATTTTGTTAGAGCGTCTGAAGAGAGACACTAATTTTCTAGACTCAGAGTATAAGAAAATTATTATAGAAATTGTTATTTAATTAATTGACAAAAAAGTATTTATTAGCTTTATCTGAAAAAAATATAATTCCTTGTTATAAACACTTATTTGGATGTAAGAAAAAAATCATATTTCACTGTAATTGATGAAAAATATTTTTTTAAAAAAATTATTCAGCTTAAATGTTTAATATGTAAAGGATTAAAACAATATTAAATATTAGTAAAACAAATATATGGTGTCCTAAAACATCTATACTTTTACAGGGTAAAAATTATCAATTAAAAGCAGTAAAATCTCATTCGAAATTTTTATATTAATTCTTACTGAGTTACTAAGTAAGTGGAAATATTCCAAGATTATATCAAATTAATTTTTCACGTTATATTTTGTGAATAGGCTCTTGAGTTGGTGTGTTTAAACTTTACGAAGTGATTTTTCCTTATAATAGTGGAACTTCGTTATTATCGTTTGTGATTCCTCATTTATAACGTACACTTGGTTTCAGTCCTGGTGGGTGGTTTTCCTATGAAATATTATGTATTAAAACGATCTTATTTCCTAGCTATAACTCTGAATTAAGGTTATCACTGATGTATTTTAAATGTTGTAGTTATTTTTTAAATAAATATAGTTCCAGTAAAAAACGTTGTAATTCTAATGAAATAATAGTTATAGGAGTTCGATGCAATTTTCCCCTCAGTTGCACTGCTTTAACAATCTAGAAAACACTGCTTGAAAATATTTTTCGTATTACAGAAAACATGAATTAATGATTAAATTTAATTTAACAGTGTTGAATAGATCTAAATAATCGTTTTTCCTAATATAAGGTCGAAATACGAAACAAATATAGAGAAGAGAGAGAATAATTAAGTTAAAGTATTGTTTTAATCATTCATACAATTTTTTGAATTTGTTGTTAAATTTAAAATTTACAGAACAACAACCAATCTATTAATATTCACATCTACGAGAGCGGCTTGTTCTTGGGATGCAAATTTGGGATGGCTGCCCTTTATATTTGGGCAATCGGTATTCTGGCTGCTGGCCAGAGTAGTACGATGACAGGTTGTTACGCTGGGCAGTTCGTCATGGAGGTGAGGAAGGCTAAAAAATATATTAAATTAATAAAATTATTTTGTTTATTATTAATTGTTCTATTAATTATATGATTTTCAAAATGATTAAACTAATAATTGAACTTTAAATATTTGAAATTATTATTAATTCTCATGTACTAATGTAATAGAACCCCAGTGAAGAAGCATGTTATAAAAAAAATCTGAACAATCCGTTCGCTTCAAATTTAGTCTCGGGAATTTTCGAGGCACCTAAATATCTAAGAATCCGAAGTCGAATGAAGGCTGGAGTTACATCTAGGAGGCCGCTAGAACACTACAGCGGTGAAGAAGATGGCGTCAATCAGAGACTAGAATAAAAGAATAAACTGAGAGTTCTATAAACCATGAATCGCCGAAGGAGAGAAAATAGATTTGGATAATTTTAAAATTCTGTTTTATTTTTAGCACAATTTTTTGAAAAAAAAAATTATGTTTTTTGATTTTTTAGTTTGTTAAAATTAGTTTCTTTTTCTATCATATAAATAAATGATTGGACGTATTTTTCAAAATATGTAGGACTGCCAGTATAACGAGCTGATGAAGCCCTACAAAGTTGGACGAAACGTCGTCAAATAAATAATTATTAACTTTTTGGCACACTCCCGAACATTACCAGTCATTCAGTCTCATGAATACTTTTTGGGATTATAGCTTCCTGATAAGTTCTCATCAGGAATCCTCTGTTTTCAAGTTCAACTTCCACATGTTCCCAGCTGCATTAAAAACTCCAATGATTTGTTGGAGAGAATACAAAATTAGATTGAAGAAAAGTTTGCTACAGTATTTAGATCGATGAAGTATCATTTTAAAAATGAATCATACTGCTTAACAAAATCAATAATCCAATGAATGTGATCCCTAAAAGGTAAATAACTGTGGTCTTGATATTCAATGTTGCCCATAGATCAAAATATCGTTTTTAAATTATATTGTCTGGAAATATTTTCCTTTCGAATTACCATTACACAACTTTTCATACAATGCATAATTTTTGAGTATGCTAAATCTGCAGTAATCTGAATAAAAGTTTCTTTCCGGTTTTTCTTTCTCATTCTCAGAGATTTATTCTGTATACAAAATGTTGATGGACTTCAAGAAGTTTCATCAAAATCGTTTAGTCCATTGTCGTTAGAAACACTGAAATATGATTTTTAGCATGGAATAAAGACTGCATAATGAGTAAATTATATCTTATAAATGCCTGATGGAAAGAGAAATGGTGTTGCTAACTAATTATAAAGAGAGAACAAGAAATTCTTACAACCAATAACTCCCTTTCAAAAAATCTATTACATATAATTACACATCATGTTAAAATGACTCACTCATATATCTAAGTATTAAACGCAAAATCTTATTTGTAAGGAATAAAATAATTATTAGGAAAATAATAAATACAAGCACTACCAGAGATGAGAAGAGACAGTTATTACAATACTAAGACACCTTCGTATTCCACAGGGTTTTCTCAACCTTTCTTGGGTAAGATGGAAGAGAGTGTTGTTCACTAGATCCATCGCCGTGGTTCCATCCTTCCTGGTCGCTTACAACACTGACATGGGCAAATTTTCGGACATGAATGACTTACTCAATGCACTGATGTCAATTCAGCTACCTTTCGCTGTACTTCCCGCCATTGCATTCTCAAGCAACATGAGGATCATGGGAGAGTTCTCCAATGGAGTGTAAGTATTTTTATTTTAATACTTGTCAATATATATTTTCAATAGCTATTGCCAATCAACTGGCAGAATTTAAGTAATTATTGCTTCATTAAAAGAAGTATTCTTGGAGTATAAAAATGAGGGTTTGATTATCTTTTCTGCACAAGTTTTGGTGTGGAGGGAGCAAATCTGCTAAAGTGATGTGAGATCGGTTTATTATGGCCAGAGACCTATTAATGAGATTCTACAAATATGATAACACTATTTTTTTTTTTATGACCAGGTAGGGGACCTAGTCAATTCTGACTCATGGGAGGGTAGGGTTGCTTTTTAACCAACCTCTTCTGACCACGGTGAGGGGTCAAGTTTTCATTTCATGGGACCACAACGGAAATAAATGTCGACCTTCCAGAACGGATTCGAACAGAGGACGCTGCAGTATCGTACTTTCTCTGGTAAAAACGGCCCTGACAACATTATGCTGCACTACTGCTAGTTATCGGGCCTAGATATCTTTAAAGAATTTCCTCCCCTACTCTTCTACAAGTATTATCCTCCTTGAACACCCCCAAGCAAGCCTTCGCACAATCTTTCCAGTATATAGATATCAGATCATGCCCTGCCTATTGAAGTCCTAATAATTTTATCAACTGTACAATTTTCATATAACAGCATTTAGAAAATTGCTTGATTTTTTTCCTTCTCTAATAATTAAAATCATCAAGAGGACTAAATTTTCTCTTTCGTTCATTTTAAATGCACTTCAAACCATGTTTCAAAACAGGATGAAAGCATTGTTTTGTGTAAATCCTTGTTTCACTTGAACGAAATTTTATTACAAATTTAAATATTCAGCCATTTACAAATAAGTTTGTTAAATCAAGCAAGATTGAAAAAGTGGCTCATGAACCCAATACTCCCAGCCTCCGTGAAAGCCTTACTCATCTTATCTTTAAAACAGAAACTTCTAGTATTAGTCGTTATACGACTTGTAATAAGTGCGTACAGAGTAGTATTGATTAAAATCAATGAGGGTAATCACTCGATAAATGTATATTAAATAAATGTATTTAATATACTGATGTATCTTGATAAATTTGATGAAATACGAATTTATGTCCAGTTTGTCAAAAATGTGTGGTGAGAGCAGTTTGGTCAGGTTTGTTGAGGTTTTTTGTTTTAGAGGTACAACTATATTTGTGCTAATATACTCTTGTGATTATGTTATAAAGTTCTGAAATAAGGTTTCCTGCAGTTCTCTTCATAAGGAATTTCATATACTATGTTAGACTGTAGCTCTCTTTCGTCATCGGCTTTTGAATTAGTGAAGAGTTAGTACCAAAAATACTATAAAATACCAAACAGGAGAAAAGTAATAGTTCTCCTACATAAAATATGTAGGCTGTTACAGAGCACAACTATGCAAACAATAAAGTTGCGAAATGTTACCTCAATTGATTGACTGATCC
>NW_027107456.1:708784-715745 GCF_000696795.3 Halyomorpha halys | reverse complement strand
GAAATTAAGGATAAAACTTTATTGAAGTCTTCGGGTGCAATAAAGAGGCATTAGAAATCGAAATAAATAAAAAAAATAAGGGAAAACAACAGCCAAATCGGTCAATTGTGAAAGACTGGAGGCTCAGAAGAACTTATTTACCAAGAAAAAATGGAGGAGTTAGAAAAAAAAAACGCGTGACCTCCAAATGGCACTACCCTAACATCAACTTTGCTCAAATTCCAGTTTTCGCTCCTCTGATACAATTTGAAGGATTGTTGAACAATAATTCAAAGACCTAAAAAGAAATCCTGTAAATTGGACGAATTACTAGCTGAAAGTAATATTTACTAGTATAAAATAATTTTGTCTTGAAAAAAACCTTAAATACCGGATTTCAACTCTAAAACAGAAATATAACAATTAATTGGTGAATGCTTTATTATGTGAAAAAGGAATAAACCGTATTGTGTATTACCTTTTACTACCTTTGGTATTTTAAGGTTACCTGTAATGTTTATTTATTAATTGTGAAATGTCTATTCTAAATGGTCCTATTATTAAAGAAAGAATTCGGAGGTGAGGGGCATCCTCAGTTGGATTTCAACTTTTTTTTTTTCCGAACCCTCTGAAAACAGAAATAAAAAGTGAATTAGTAAGTGCATTATTGTGAAAAAAGAAAAGTAATTCGTGTTGTGTTTTACCTTTTACTACCTTTGGTATTTTAAGGTTACCTTTTATATTTAATGTCATATATGAGCTATACATTCTAAAAGGAGCTATTTTAAGTCCGGAGGTGAGGGGCCTCCTCGTGTTGTATCGCATATAAGATAAAAATGCAAACATTAATTAATGAAGATGATAGATAATGGTGAAATAATAAGGAAAACAGTCAGAAGTTGAAAAAGAAGTGTGTGGGAGGGCGTGGGGGTGCATCAGAAGATGGAGTTATGAGGTGATGGATTTCAACTCATTCCATACGAAGAGGGCCGCTGGAGATGCCCGACCGTAACGGGAAACTTGATTAAAATATCATTATGATGTACCTATTAAGTCCTTGAAGGAAAATGACAAGGGTTTTGGAATAAAAGGGACAAAGGACACGTGCCTGAGTCGTTAATTATGACCTGGGCTCTCTAACTAGAAGTGATATATTAATTACCTACTGAAATTTAATTATGATAGTAAAAATATATATATTTTTTTTAAACATCCTTCAATTATAAATAAATCTATTTCTTTCTAGAAGTTCGTTTTTTGGGGTTTTTTCGTGTCTTTAAACAAAATAAATTTAATACGTACCTTCAAATAACAGGGAAATGATGTATGTATGTATACCTGACATGTCACAATCTCACAAGAGGAGATTGTAACACACAAAAAAGGCAATCCTTCCCCACCTGACCCCCAGGGGGCGTTCCTAAATCACTTTTGAAATATTTAAAACGGAAGAGGAGACTTTAAACTATTTAAATACGCCTGAAAGTGAAAAATCGTATGAAATGAACTTCGAGGTTGCCTTAATTTTCTCATGTTTGAAACAAAAACGTACAGCGAGTAGGTTGGTTGATGAACGACATGTCACAGTTCATGCCATTTTACAATTTAAGGCGCTTTTTAATATTGCGCGATTTAAAAGGTCTCCTCTCTCCTCTCTTAAGGTCTCCTCTCTCCTCTCTTAAGGTCTTCTTTCTCCTCTCTTAAGGTCTCCTTTCTCCTCTCTTAAGGTCTCCTATCTCCTCTCTTAAGGTCTCCTATCTTCTCTCTTAAGGTCTCCTCTTCCCATTTTAAGAAAATATTTCATCGTTGCTCCATGGGAGTCTCAGTGGGGCGGTTCCTATCGGGAAAGATTGCTTTTTTCTTTTGTTATAATCTCTTCAAACACCCTTTATTATTACCTTAAATGTACAACGTTTCGGCCAACCTGGCCATCTTCAGGGACAATGTAAAATATAAATTTACACCTCACATCCAACGATTGAAAACATTTTGCAAGCGATTCTGCCCAGGTCAATAAATTTATTCAAATTAACCTATTTTGTCATTTTTAGATTCGATTTTAAATCTTTTAGTTATAGATTAACTCAACACTATTGTCACTAGCTTATTACACCTAATAGTTTACAAATGAGAATAGTTTGAAAATTAGTGTTATAACAAATGAGGGTTAGTTAGAAACATCACAAAATGTTTCATGGTAACCGGTTTTGTAAATACCTGACTAAATATGAACTATCCAATTTACAAAACAAATTCAACTAGTGGAGAAGTAAATTTACAACTTTGATGGTTAGCATTTGAAATTCAGCTGTTGGTTTGTTTGATTCGGTAGGCTCTCTCGTTATTGAGAAAGGCCGAAGGTAAATGGAGCTCTTTATCTAGTTTTAGTTGAACTCTTATTACCAACTTCCTCTCACTAACTTCACCCCAACTCCGAAGTTCACCCTCATTAATCCGACTCGAAGAAATTGGAATTTCCTCTTTGATAAAGCAGGGCGATGAAGAACTTCATCCTGAATCAGGAAGTTTACGCACAAAACTTGAAATGAGTACTGTCTATGAATTATACAAGTTAATGTAATAAACATTAAATATAATTTAAGAGCCAATCCAATTGCAGAGGTGGTAAATTTCTAATTTATTTTTTCAAATTATATTCGTAAACATAAAGCGTTAACTAATTTTTTTTTATTATCACGACTAATATCTCAAAATTTTATTTGTTTCTTGAAATGATCCATGTTTAGTTTGATGACATATCAATATTGTCAAATAAAAAACAATTTAGGGTTATTATGATACATTTATCGCAAATTGATGACTTTTAAAAAATTATAAAATAATAATTTGCTATGAACAACTTTATTTTAATTGTATTTACAATATAGTTTATATAATTTTCGTTTTTTTTTTAATATATAAATTTTTAGTGTATAGTTGATAAAAAGCACCACGAAAAAATTTTAACTAATATTTCCATAGAGTTAAATTTATGATACTAATAAATTTTAATTATATTATTGGGTTGAGGAAGTAGAGGAAAAAAAGTTTGGAAATATCAAATAGCTATTTAATAAAATTGTTTGCACATAAAATTAATAAAACTAAATTATTTTTAGTTTTAGTTTTAACAATAATGGCTTAATGAGGTCCTAAGGATATTTTCCTCAATCATTCTGATTAATAATTCACATAAAAAATACCTATAATGTATTTAATTTTGCCAGTACAAATATATGCCAATAACTATTTGATTTGTCTTTGCTATTTGAAGTAAGAGAATAAAACTGTGGAAATTTTATATTTTCATTTTTTATTGCGTTTTGTAAGTATCGAAGAAATTACTATGTCATCTACTATTGGGTTTGAAACCTAATTATAAGTGAGCGGATGACTGAATAATTAAATTTATCATATATATAAGTAATCAATATAGAAAACAATACAATTTTAGGTGTTAAAATAATCCATTAAAACATAACACAAGATTAAGTTCAAAAAACACCTGATGATAGTTGTAAAACTGCACGCTCACGCCTCTAGTTAACCTAAAACTCATGTTAATAACAGAGGCCAGAGACATCTATGTGGTCGGTAGATTAAATGCCATTAACTGATTAAATACAGGTGTCTATATTTAATCTGTTAACGACCTTGTTTTTCTGATTAATTGATAAAATCTGACAATACCTATTTCTTTAATTGTTGTGATCAAATTTTTAAGGAATAGTGTCTGTGATAAATGATTTTGATTTTGTTTTAAGTGAACATTGACTAATTAGAAATTGATGTTTTGACCTGGGCAGAATAGCCTGCATGGAATTAGTTAGCAAAATTGAATTAAGTAGATTGTCCTTGAAGATGGCCGGATTGGCCGAAACGTCGGACTTATAAGAAAAATAAAAGTTTTTGAGACTAAAATGGATAGAAATTAAAATATTTATTTTAAAAAAATTTACCAGCCTCAAGAAAGTGTTATGATTATAAATTTAATACCTATTTCTTTAAAAGCGCGTAAGTCTTCGGATCCTAAATCTAGTCTTTCAAATACCAATTATCCGTGAACGTTGAGAAAATATATTACTTAAAAAAACTAAAAGCAAGCAATTTCGAAAAAAAAAGAAAAGAAAAAGAAGTAATCCCAGATCACAATTTGATTTTAATTCCTACTACAATTGAGCAATTAATTCATTTAGTGCATTATGTTGTAATGAATTTTGAAAGAATATTGAAATAGCTTTTGACAGTGTTTGGCACCGATATCTGCGATGGAAAAGAAATTATTTTGTTTATTACAATATTTTGTTATATATTCATTCCAGCAACAATCTACTGGCGTTCCTTAGAAGCAGTCAATTTGGACGGTCATGTTATTTACTCACTGTACATATCTGATATTCATAAAGAAACATTTACAATAGCCTTTACTTTTGCCTACTATACAATCCTTGTAACACACAAATAAAGCTTACTAAAGAGGCATCGGCCATTGATATATTTTTTAAAATTTATTAAATGACATTTACATCTTATGATATTTACATAAAAATACATCTAGTAAATTTCATGTTAGATTATAATGGTATGATACAGGCATGTAGAGAGACTACTCATTAAAATCCAAAATATATAAAAAAATACTACAACAATGCTATACGCGTTATAGTACACGCATAATGTTGAAGAACCTACTTCATTTATGTCTAAAATAAAATTGTGATCTGGGATTACTTTTTTATTTATTTTTTCAAAACAGGTTTTAGTCTTTTTAAGTAATATATTTTCTCAACGTTATGGATAATTGCTATTGTACAGACTAGATTTAAGATCCGAAGATTTACGAGTTTTAAAGAAATAGCTATTGTCAGATTTAATTAATTAATCAGAAAAATAAGGGCGTTAACAGATAAAATATAGGTATCTATATAACGACAACGTGTTAACTAATTTAATCTATTGACCACATAGATGTCTCTAGCCTCAGTTTTTAACCACTGTGTTATAACTAGAGGCGTGAGCGTTCAGTTTCATAACTATCATCAGGTGTTTTTTGTACGATATTTGTATCATCTTATGCTCCAATTTAATGGATTACTTTATCCCCTAAACTTGTATTGTTTTCTATATTGATTACCTATTTATATGATAAAAGTAATTATTTAATCATTCGCTTACTAGTTTGTTCTTACTAGGTTTAATTCATTAATTAATGAACAACAAATAAGTAAATCTGAAGATATCAATTTTTAAGAATACTATAAGTCACAATTTTTATAAATATAAGTAGTTTTTTTTCCTTACACTACTATTCACAATAAGTTTCTACAGTTTATAAAATGTGCATCTCCACATTTGCGGCGCGATTAAATGTCTTTTTGCCTATCGTTATAAAACAGGATATCATTTTCCGTTCGAGAAATTTTTAGATCCGTTTTAAGTTAGACGATAATTAAATTTTAATAACTATGATTGAAATATAATTAAAATTATCACAATTATCAATGGCTTTCTTTCATATTCCAGATGCAATAAGCTCATCGCACTCTTAATCTTCATCCTCATATTCGCGGTGAATACAATTCTGGTGATAACCTATGTGGACCAGATAGAGCAAACCTGGCTTCTCGTCTTGCTGGCGATCTACTTCGTTATCTACGTCATAGTCTGCATCTATTTGATACTGCACTGCCTGGCGGCTCTTTTCAGCCCAGATAGCTACATCAACAGGTCCAAGGTTTGTCTCATTATTTTTTACTAAAATAATTACTGCTTTAAGTCGAAGTCGAAACTATCTAACCATTTGGCTAATTACAGGCCCTCTAATGGATCAAAAATTTTCTCCATGATAATTCGGGAAAATAGGCTGTCATTAAGAACAATAGTTAAGACATTAACGAACTTCAAAATTACATTATTATTAGTTCGGGATAATACATCCCACTTAATAGGTGCTATTACATCTCTAAAAAATAATAAATATCGAGTCTAAAGTACAAATATTCTTAAAAGTAGTAGGTAATATTTTTTAAATTTAATTATAAATAATATAAACTTCTATGAACAGTCCATTTAAGATAATTTGTATTTGCTCCTCTCATAAATTAGAATGATAAGTGTATGTGAGATTTTTGGAGCTTCACAAATTTTTTTCTAAACTTTGGGATCTCTTTATATTTAATCTTTACACTTTCTTGAGGACTGTTATTATTTTTTAAATAAATAAATTTCATCCAATTTTAAAATCAAAACAATTTATAATAATAATAATAGTGTAGTGAATTTTAAAAGTCACAAGAAATCGGAATCAACACTATGCAGAGATTTTAGGTAAAATTAATTTATGAAAAATTGATGTTCATAATTATAATCAACCTTGATATGAAATGTAATAATAAAATAAATAGGAAATTTAACCAAAATATAGTTTAAATAAATAAATTAAATGCCTGACCTGATTGTGGGGAAGGTTACATTGTTGTGATAAATTATAATAGTGAAAATTAACTATTATTAACCGTTTTAATTTTTAATTAATTATGGAGAATTTACAAAATTTAGGATTTCTTTTACTTCTTTATGATATTTTATTCAAAAAGTAACCAATTTTCTCTAGCATATTAAAAGTAGATTGTAAGAGAGTTGTACCATAGAGCGTAACAAACCCGATTATTAAAAGTGTTTTAAAGATTTTAAATTGAAATGATATTTTTCAAAATAGTTAAAAACCCCGTAAATAAATTTCCAAAAATATCTATATTTAGTGGTTTTATATTTTCTTTGCCAATTAAAATTGTCAAAAGCTCATTTATTACCTATTTTTAAGTATTATTATGTATTTTTTTTTCCAATTTTCATCACCAAATTGCTTCACTGTCTGAAAAAAACTTACACTAATTTCCCTAATTATCACAGTGAGTTTATTCAGAATTTATTTTAAAAGACAAATATAATTTCGCACCTAGACTTTAAAGTGAGATATATA
>NW_027107456.1:698461-704609 GCF_000696795.3 Halyomorpha halys | reverse complement strand
TTAGACCGTTTGTCTAGTAAGTGCTGTAATAGTCGAAATCGACGTGCAGTTTCCTGTCTTTTCAGTCTTGTGTGAGGATTCCAGGTTAATCGTTTGTCCAAATGTAGTCCAAGGTAGCGGATCTGTTCGACAGGTGTAAAGGTGATGAGATGGGATTCGTTGGAATTTATCTTAATCCTCCAATTACGACACCATTCTTCGAGGCCTGTGATATGGTATTGGAGATTTTGGGATACGATTAATGGGTTATTATCAACAGCGAGCACACATGTGTCATCGGCATACGTGGTGAGGATAGTGTTAGGATTGGTTGGAATGTCAGCTGTATAGACGGTGTAGAGGATGGGACCAAGGATACTACCTTGAGGAACACCAGCGGACTGAGAACAGAGGGATGAATAGGAACCATTGTGGTTTACTTGGAAAAATCTATCAATGAGAAAGGAGGATTAGTAAATTAAATAAAAAGTTTACAGGATTGTTTGTGTTTTTCCTTACGGTAGTTCTTTAAATTAAAAATATCCGGAAACATTTTAAGTACTGTAAGACATTGAGAGATATACTTATTTCAACCGGTTTAGTATATTTATTAATTCTCAGACATTTTGGGTGGGCTCAGGTTTACTTAAGTAAATCAGGGGCACTTTTCTTTTAATGTAACAGGATTGCTGAATTTTCATACCATCTCGTTTTTTTTTTTTTATTATATTTTTCTAAGGAAAAGTTAAATAAATAATATAATAATTACTTATATAAATATTTAACAAAAGAAGATGGCTAACAAAAAATAATAATTCTGCAGGAGCTGAGAGAAATTAATATCATCCTTACCATCCGTATTATCCAGGACCGTTTTCACTCAATAATAATCGTGTCGATGTAGATATAATTGAATAGGCACAAAAAGAAAAGGCAATCCTTCCTCGCCGAACCCGCCCCTCTAAGACCCTCGAGGAGCGACGATCACTTTTGAAATATTAGCTTACAACGGGAAGAGGAGACTTTAAGATAGTTAAATTGAGCAATATTTAAAAAGCGTCTGAAATTGAAAAACGGCATGAAATATATAAAAAAAAAATTATTGTCATACAATTAAACACCTTTAATCTTTAAAGATCGACTCAGGGGTGACGGTAGAGGCGTGGTAACGCCCTGTCTGCCAACCCATAGATTGCGAGTTCGAGTCCGGCCCTACCCGGGATTTTTTGAAGTATAAAATTATGCAATACTCACTCATAATCTCCCCCTGGTATTTGTGAGGCCCGTCAGACCTATGAAAACTATGTCAGGAAACGCGCGATGTACTTAAGAAATATATCGCGCGAGGCCTTGGACCTCCCCATGTCTGTCGCGCCCCAATGAAAAAAAAAAAGAAATCTTTAAAGATTTAATTATCATTTTCTATCATAACTTCTGTTCTTTTTGTGTAATTTATTCAAACAATGGTTTATACTAAATGTCTGAAGAGGGAATTTCTCATTTATAAAAATAAAGAATGAGCCCTGTGAATAATAAAATTAAATAATCATTTAACAAGTAGTTAATTTAATTTAAATCAAACAACTACAAATCAAATTTACTCTTTACTCTTAGAGAGGTTTTTGTATTATCCTATACCGGCTATTTCCAGACAAGTATACTTTGGTATTTTTAGTAGAATATGTCTGACGTTGTCAGTCAGGTTATATGTACGTAATGTTATAAAATACACTAAAGAATATATTTCAGGCTCACATCGTATCGAATAATATAAAATCAATTTTAAATATCAATACTTTGGTTAATAGAGGAGTTTTCTGTCAAAATTCAATCCGTTTCTTAAAAATTAATGTTTTTTTTAATAAAAATTCTACAACAAAAACTTATTCAGTTCATTAGAAAATTTTAAATTTTCAAATCAAACATTTTCAATTTAAAAAATAGCATATCTACGCGAGACTCCTATAATTTTTAAATTATAATTTACCAAAAGTGAAATATACTGGAGCTATAAAACAGATGCATGTTATACTTATGCGCTGATACTAAACTTCTTCTTTGGCCGACCGAGTAATTGTAAAGAAATTTACGATCACTTCTTCAATTGTTATTTTCTTTAGGTTTGTTGTTAAAGTTTGTCTCGTCTTCATTAATTGTTTGTTAGCTCGTTTAAAGGCATAATGATTTTTTCTCATCAAAGTCTATTGTTGGTTTAAAGCTGTATGTTTTCGAGTCCTATGTTTATTTTGTATGAGTATGCATTGTTCATTGTTCAAGTCCATCAATTCAGAATTTGTCTATTCTTTACATTGTATGTCAATTTACAACTTCATATTCTGGACTTTTATTAGAAACTGGCTCCAAAAAGTTTCTGCTTAAGTGAATCCCAACCTAATCCTGCATGAAAAATGAGTGCTCCTTAAATTGCTTGAGCTAAAAAAACTTTTTTTGGAATGTTTGGACAGTCCATTGCTCCCTCGTGTTTTTGATAAATATCACACCGTCCGCTTCGTTCAGTATATATTAGTACAAATAATATACTATCTTTATAGTGAATTAATTAATAACGGTGTATAATGATAATTATGAGTCAATCTTATTTGAAATATTAGAAAAAAAACCTCTCGACTACCAAGCTGATCTATCAACATTTCATTAATCTCAGGGATTAATAGATTGTTGAGAGAATAAAAAATAAAAATTGACAGTTGAGAGAATAAAATATAGTTTTTAATGAAAGTGCAATTGTTACATTCTATGTGTGTTTCAGACTAAAAATATTTTTAGTATATAACGGTTCCTATAAATAATTAACGTATCAGGTATTAAACAAAATAACAAAAAAAAACACTAAATACAAAAAAGTAAACTTTACATAATTTTTAATGTTGTTTAAATAAATAATTTATATCCATTATAGTCTCAAAAACTTTAATTTTCTTTACAAATCCCACGTTTCGGCCAATTCGGCCATCCTCAGCGACAATCTACCACAAAACAGCTTTTATTACATCTATGATCCTCAATAATTCAAAATACTTAACAATATTATTTAAAATGTATCTTACCTTAATACAATTTTTGAACTAAATAATTTAAAAACACAACTTCATGCACGCTATTCTGCCCAGGTCAATTCAACAATAAATTATTAATTAGGCATAATGTAGGACATAGTTATTAAAAAGAAATGTCTACCTAATGTTTTAATGTTTCATAGAAATTGTTGAATTAACCTGGGCACAATAGCCTGCATGAAATTGTGTTTTTAAATTATTTAGTTCAAAAATTGTATTAAGGTAAGATAAATTTTAAGTATTTTGAGTTGTTGAGGACCATAGATGTCATAAAAGATGTTTTGTGATAGATTGTCCCTGGGGATGGTCGAATTGGCCGAAACGTCAGACTTGTAAAGAAAATAAAAGGTTTTGAGACTATAATAGATATAAATTATTTATTTAAAAAAATTAACCAGTATCAAGATGGTATCTAATAATCTTAAAAAAAAAATCATTTTTAATTTTTAAATAAATTATATTTGTATTTTGAATAATTGTTTTCCACTATTCTTCCCCTAATTATCAAATTGAGAAAATCTACTCAGGATATTTTTTATAAGGGAAATATAATTTTGCAACTGAACTATAATAATGAAGTATATACAATAAAACATAATTGTTGGGAATTCATTTATACAAATGTTTAATGGAAATAGTACGTTGATTTTATTAAAAAGAAAACCCCTCTGGAATAACCATCTAATCTTTCACCATTTTGTTTCTTAGGAAAAAAAAAATACATTTTTTAATGAAACGGCACTAAACATACAAAAGTAAACTTTGATGATATAATGAAGAATGGCTACCGACACCTAATCGATTTATAACTTTTAAATGACAGTTAGGTAGAATAAAAATAGCTAATCCATTTACTTTTAAATGATCTATGACCAACCAGAAATTTGCTTTTTTTCTATAAAATAAAAAAATAGATAACAAAAGCAATTTAAAAGTAATTTTAAATAATTATTATTATGATTTTATATAATTATAATTTTAGTTATTATATACTACTAGTATATGTACTAAGATGTACTAAGTTCAAGGACGTAAGTTAGTTTAAAGATATTCGGTACAAAAAAAAATGTAGAAGAGCATAAAAAGCTAAATATTTTCTGTCTAGGATATATAGGCCTCTATTTAATTGTTATGTATTGATAAAAATAAACGTTCCTATCCGTATATTTCACTTTTTAGCCACAACTCTACCAATTCCAGACTGATTTTAGTGTTCAGCTATAGCCTGTATATAGAAGTTTATCTAGGTGATTTTTATGTTTTCACTAACTAATGTAACTTTATACTTTTGGAAGCAAGTTCTTCAAACAAATACTATTAAATTAATCTAAAAAAATGATAGTGCCACTATAGCAACAAAAGGACGTTTATTTTGTATATTTCATAGTTTATCTATGTATTAACATATTAGTGAATAATAAATAGAGGATAAGAAAAAAAAGTTAATTATAGAAAATAGAACCAAAAGTTAGATTTGTCTCATATTAGGCTTAAAAAAATATTAAGTCTATAAATTTCTTATTTTATGATATTGGTGACATGAATAAGCAACAACAAAATCTTTTTATTTAAATTTTCATTAAATAAATAAACTTATAAAAAAATCTTTTTATTACATTTTATTAAGTTTGTGCACCTATTGTTAACTTACAATCTGTTTCGTATATTAAACTTCGAAAGGAAGAGTAATAAATTAATGAATATTATATTATATTGTTAAAGTCAACTTTTTTTAATATATCGATCGTGACGCATGCGTCGGATGTTAAGCATTTAATCACTTCATAGCATTTAGTCATTTGGACATATTGTGCATGAGACAGGCAATTAAAACTAAAATTTAACGAGTGTTAACCGTTGGGCATAGCTAGTTGTAAATTGAAAAAATATGTGATAAATGTTAACAATTTCAAAATAAAAAACTTTTAACTTAAAAATTTTCACGCTAAATATAAAATTAAGACTTTCATTATGGTTTTTTTTTCTGTATATAATGTTTATAATGTTATTTGACTATAGTGTTATACTTTGAGATACATAAATTTTTCTACTGGGTCTTCAAAAATTTCGATTCGGCTAAACTCAGGCATATTAATCTTAAATTATCTCGTTTCTTCTTTATCTTGCGTTGCAATAAGTGGTTTAAATTTCATCCCTGAGACTGTATTTATATATATATTTTATTAGTTAAATACATTAAAATTTAGTCATATTGTAAGACACGTTAATAGTAAATAAGACACACTTTAGAAATTAGAAATTTTCAGGAAATATTCGCATTTTATTTTGTGATAATTAGGAATAATTTTTTCTACTGAGACCTCATTAATTTTTAAGTAATAGTTTAGTGAAAATAATATAAGATTTCAGTGAAAACTATTTTCCCATTAAAAACATTCTTAGGCAGTTTAAGTGCTACATCTACGCTCAGGGGATTAACACAAAACACGTTTGAACTTTAGGAATTGAGAACAAACCCAATTATTCATTTGCCAGGGGAATCGTACATTTGTGGAATGTTTGGACAGTCCATTGCTCCCTCGTGTTTTTGATAAATATCACACCGTCCGCTTCGTTCAGTTAACATTGGATCGTGGCAAAGCTTGCAAATTAGGAGTAGGAACAAAAAAAACCGTGGATTAGTAATTTTTTTTTAAATATTTATTTATTGCTATTTTCAACTGTACATTATAATACATTTAGTAAATCTGATCTAAGTTTGAATAGTAATAAATAATAATGTAAATTGGAGTGTTACAGGCGTGTAGAGAAACTACCCATTGGTAGCACTCTAATGACATTTTACATTAGCTGGTCTCGTGGCCATCTTATTTTCAGGCGCCTCGGAGGATTGTCAGGAATGGAAGAGGATGCAAGATTAGAAACTAGGGGGTTTGAGTGGTTAGAGAGTTTGTAATGGAAGGAGTGATATATGGTTAGGGCTAGATCGGCTACATAGGGAACATTAAGGTCTTTATGTATGATTTTATTTGTGACAAACTAAGGAGCATTGAGGATTTTACGAAGGATTTTGGATTGTAAAGATTGAATACGAGAGGAATTCGAAGGTTTAGTGGAGCCCCAAAGCTCAA
>NW_027107456.1:683958-691886 GCF_000696795.3 Halyomorpha halys | reverse complement strand
AACTGTCAGAATTAGAAGTGGAAACTAGTTTAAATATGTTTGTTAGTTATCGTTCCTGTATCCCAAAACTTTGCTGGTCATGAGGCCCCAAAAGCGCTCAGAGAGAGAAGATCGTTATTTAAGAATAATCCAGCGGAGAAAGAGGAAATCAGTTGGAGAAATATTGATGGAATGGTAGGTGCTATTCTGGAATTATTTTAAAATACTCCAAATCATTAGTGCGGGTCAATGATAATTTAAAATTATTCAAAGATTGTAAACAAAACTCTCACTCAAAAACTAACCAGTAACATTTATCCAGAAACCAGTAAAATAAAAATTATGTCGACTGTGTGTTAGTACATCCCAATTCATCCTAATTCAGGCTAGTAGAATAGAGGCACTAAATCTCAGTTATCTGGCAACTATTGTTAAATGGTTTTTATTTATTCATAGATCAGTTGTCTCTGATTTTCCTCATTTTAGAGAATAATTCTGGCATATACGAAGAACTGTAAATTTATAGTTGGAGTTTTAGAATCCTGAATGTTGGTGCTTAGATGACGCTTTTGCCTTGAACACAGAAAGTTATCTTCTTTAAAAGGAGTATTTTTAAAGAAGATTTTTTTAAGAATATAATTTTAGTTTCTCAATTACTTAAGAAATATGAAATGCTACAATATTTTCTAGATTCATACTTAATTTTTAAGAAGTTCAAAAAATAAAATTAAACTAATCCAAACGAAGAACAAAAAATCAAAATATATTGCATAATAACAATTTATTTACTTTATTTTACTTGACTACTCATTAAGATGTAATTTATAAATACACCAATGTTCCAAACTATTAATGTTGCTTTATATCTACGTCGTTCTTCGAACTAATTAAAATTAAAATTATTTCTCTGGGTCAGATATAAAGTGTGGTACCTATTCAACCAATATTAAACATCATATTATTCCTGTATTTTAGTAAATTATCATTAATTTTATTTATTTCTTCTATAAGTTTCCATACATTTATTGTGCTTATAGAGTGTGCTGTAAAATATGAGTAATGTTCACATTTAATTAGCTTTAGTTTCGTGTAATCGAAGTTAAAGCTACTTTTGGAATTTATCCTGATTTTGTTTTAATATGTGTTTTTTGTATACATATTTTTTTTTTTTTAATTCGGCTCCAACTTTTTAATATTATACGGAAATTGGATTGGTTTTACATACATCACATATTTAATTTTTTTTAAAAATATTTATTTATTGCTATTTACAACTGTACATTATAATAAATTTAGTAAATCTGATCTAAGTTAAATTGGAGTGTTACAGGCGTGTAGAGAAACTACCCATTGGTAGCATTCTAATGACATTTTACATTAGTTGGTCTCGTGGCCATCTTCTTTTCAGGCTCCTCGGAGGATTGTCAGGAATGAAAGAGGATACAAGATTAGAAACTAGGGGGTTTGAGTGGTTAGATAGCATATTTAATTTAAATATTTTTTTTAGAGGTTAATGGAATATTTTAGTAATTTGTAATTACATTTAAAAATAAAACTGGTATTTCCAGTAGACATAATTCCTCACCAAATTATTGTTTCACAAAAATATAGGTGAATCTCAGTTTAATCTGACATAGACCTCAATTTATTTGACATAGAATTAAAGATAATTAAACAAGAAAGTTTCAGAGCGTTATTTTAAAGCTTGATGGTACAATTGGGAGATGATCAGTTTTTCAGTTCAGAATGTTTTTGAGTGATCGTTTAAAAAAAAAAAAAAAGTGGCCAATTTAAAAAAAAAAACAATTTTCTACACAGAATCAGTCTATTGTTAATTTTTTTTCCACGTTAGTTTACTATAACCTTAATTTTAAAGGTAATAAAAGATCCTAAAATTATTATTCAGGAGTACAAAATAGGTTAAAAAAATATTTAATTAATGAAGTAATAGTAATTTTACTACTGAGTAAAATTCGGTAATGAAAAATAAAAAAAAATTAATAAAAGTACATTGATAAAACAAAATGATTTAACATACAAGTAATCATAGGAGTTAAAAGATAGTTAAAGAAGCTCTTTACAAGATTATTATTTAAAAGAAGTACCATTACCAGACTAACGTTTGTGCAAGAAGGTCATAATCACGCTCAACCTCCAGATTTTTACTTAATTAAGGGTACCCAATTCAAGAGGCTGGGTGGACCCCAGGAGGGCTCCAGAACCCACAGGAGTTGACTCACGGCTACAGTGTAACAGAAAACAATTTTCTGCCCACACGGATTCGAACTCAGGTCCTTATTAAATTTAGTAGCCACGCGCTTTACTTTACCCCGAGGCTAACGCGCTCCCAACAAGATTTTCATAATTTAACTAAATATTTTCTTAATGGGGAGTGGGTAACTCAGAAATAAGGCACTAAGATATTAACTGGATGGAACCGAGTTCGTATCCTGCGGTGGCAGTTAATTATTTTCTGTTTACTTATCACTGTAGGCGTGAGTCAGCCCTGTGGGTTCAGGAAACCTCCAGCCTCAAGGGTAAAGAGGCTGCTACAATGAACGTTCCACCACTCCAAATTTACGAGCCGAAAGACATAAAGGAAAAGTTGGGATTCAATGTGGGCTGCCGTACCACTCACCAATAAACTAAGAAATATAAATAAAAAACACACAAAAGTGGACAAGTGCCATAAGGGGAAACAGAAGAGAAGAAGTGATTGTTGCAAGAGTAAGAATAGGACATTCCAAATTAACTCACTTCCACTTAATCACAAAATAGGACCAGCCCATATGCCGAACCTGTCATTCCCCATTATCGATAAACCATATAATTGGAGAATGCCCATCATTTCGTCAAGCCTTCGAAAATAATAAAATTCCTCATACAAGAGAAATTGGCCCTTGAAGACTCAGCAGAATCCATAGACAAAATAATAAAATTTCTGAAAGAAACTCAACTTTATACTAAAATATAATCTACCAATACCGACCAGTGTAAAAAAGGAAATAGTCTACATTCAACCATCAAATGTCAAAGGCAAGAAGATAAATGAAGTAAAAAGAGTGTAATAACCTAGATGTTGATCGCCATGAATAAAAATCTAATCCAGCCTCATTATGTGGGTACCCTTAATTGGGTAAAAATCTGCTTACGAGCGTGATTCTGACCAAATCTCCTTCTTTCACAACCGTTGGGCTAGTATTGGTACTTCCAAAGTACTGCACTGCAGACCCTCCATGGGTTGTAGCGGTAGAGACTTAATTTTTTTTTTTAACTTCCTTTGTGTCTCTTGAGTTAGAAAGACTTTCTCATTAGTTCATTGTTACGTTTTGTTTTGAAATGATCAATATAAAATTAATAGCGTTGATTATGTTTGGTAGAATATTTCATTTTTATTGATACTTTTGTCGTTAATTGGCATACTATGTGGATTGTATCATATGATGTTTTTCCAAGGAAGACTCCCCGGAATCCGTCCAATTTAATGCCTTTAGGCTTAGAACAGCTTGTTAATAGGAAAGCCCCGTTGAGATCTGACTCAGCACCATAGGAATTTAATTCCATAAGCAAATATTACACGCTCAAGTTGAGGTATAGCCACCTCAATGTAATTAGGTTAGCCACAGTAAAGTCAAATAAAGGGCAATTTAAACATCTAATTAATTCGAAATCATTCATACCAGGTCTAAAACTTAAAAATAATTCTTCTCACATTTTTAATTAATGTCACAGTTATAAAATAATCGAATCGTTATTTTCTATTTTTTTTTTTTTACCTTTCAGAGATTATTATACTTACACTTACTTGATTTTCATGTGTATTTTATTATTTGTTCATTCCTCTTGCTTAATTTTAATATATCTCTTCTCGTACAGGCTTTAGCTTCTTATAATACTTTAGCTATTCATGTTACCTATTTTTTAATCATTTTAATATATCCTTATATACATTGGTTGTTATCTTTTTTTTTTTGTTTGCCCTGATAAGGCTGGAAATTCAGGTCGAAGCGTGGGCACTAAATAATAGGCTGCTTCATTGACCACACACACAAAGATCTTCTCATATGTATTATCCACGGTCAACAATCTTTTCATCGCTAAAGAAGGAAATCCTCTAAGTGGTGTTGAAGGAAACCCTTTAGCTAACATGAATAAAAACAAGAGTCATATGATTTGTTAAAAGTTAGCATGATAGACAGATTTAACAGATTTTTAAAGGAGTCAAGGCATTACTCTAATTACAAAAAAAAATATAAATATTATGAAAATGTTTTTAATTTAAATACTCTGCTTCGAATTATTTTCATTAGAATGATGACGAGTCAGTGAATGATTTATTTATTGCACCCTAAACTCTTTGATTACATTTAACTATTCTTGAAATATTTTGTGAAAGGCGGGGGATTAAAAATTATTCTATGCCAAAAATAGATCCTTTTAGGGTAAATATAGATAAAAAAATACATATTTTTACATTTATTTATCAAACTGTGGCCCTAATTTCGTCTTGTTTGTATGAACCGAGATTTGCAGTCCAAAAATTTCCGGAGTAATTTTTCTGGAGAGGGGATTTTCCGGATCGAAATGAAAGGGGATATTTGAAAAATAGTTTGCTTAAAATAAATCGAGTCAGGTATGGTTTTTTTTTTTTAAGTGATTATGTTTCTGAATCGAAGAGAACATATAATAAACATTTTCAAGTACTATATTTATGGAGGTACTAAAACTATGTACTACTTATTAATTAAAATTTCTCGACAACTACAACTCAGTTTCTCTGAGCTTTGGTATCCCCAAGAAAATATTTGAAAAATTGAACCACTCAGTAGAGCTTTTAAAATGTACAGTTATATGATAACATAAAATGTCAAATTAATTGTGTATAAATATTTCTTTAGGTAATATGTTTCATTTAATTTTTTTGCAGTTTAATTAGGTTAATTAGTTTCTCAAATTTTCCCACTTTTTGGTTTCTTCAGAATATTGAAAACAGTAACATTTTCACTCTATCTTCCCCTAATACAAAGTCCTTCGTAATAGTTGGAAAAAAGCAAGTACAATTTGTGCTTCAATAACCTAGTTCAGCAAAATAAAAGTGATTTTTCTGTATTATTCGCCAACAATATTAAAAACTTTTATCGTCATGGGAATGAGTGGTCTCATTCGATTAAACATAAATACAAACAGTATTACAAACGATTTCTCACTCGACTTATTTTGAAGATATCTAGTCCTTCTTCGATGATCCTGGGGGAGGTTTCCTTCAAAATTTGCGCGGAATCCGTTTATTTCCCCTTTCTCTAACAAGAAGAAATTATAACTAAAGTACCATGAATGCTCCTGCAAACCTAGTTTTTTATATTTGGGTCTATTTTTCCTTTAGTCCACCTATCCTTACCTTATAAACTCCATACTATCTCAAATTTACTATTTTCTAACAATAATTGTAATTGGATTGCCTATAATCCTTCGATATTTCATCAAAGAACAACAAGGGAGCTCTAGAAGAGGCATGCTTTTTCTCAAATAATGCATTATTAATAATGTAGCATATTTACTTAATGTATTAGTGATACAGTTATAAATCATTTTAAATAAATATTTTGGCAATTTGTCAGTTGTTAGCAGAAAAAGGATTTGTTCGCGGGCGTAGAAATGAAAGCGAAGGCTGAGATAGTTCTGTTGAAAAGTTAGGTAATTGACAACCTTCGACATGTCAGCCAGAGGACGTGAGCTTTGTCGTTATTTTGCCGGTTCTTTAGAAGATTTCCATCTGTCAGCAGCAACGGTTCTTATGCTCGTTAGTGTTCGCCGCCTCTCTTTTATGTTGAGTGGTCTGGCACAGTTGCTATTTAACAATCTCTTTTAATCATGGTGAGTGTGTGATAAATATAGAAACAGGAAAAGACAGAATTTAAAAAAGTTAAATAGAAAAATAACCGAGCTAGTCCACCGTGTTTTAAATCTGCTAACACCTAAGGCCATGTTGTTTATAAATGCTTATCAAACATTAATTTAGTGCATTAAAGATATAATGATGTTTTAAGCACTAAATTTGCTATTAATAAACCAATTCTTCGTGTTCCTATTACGGTGATTTTGAAATCTTACTGAGAGGTAATTATCGGGAGCCGACAATGCATCATATATGTCTAAAGTTACTCATGGTCCTTTTGGGCGTGGCCAAAGGAGGTGACACCCTTGTCTGACCTCCTCCACACCACTCCTCCGTTAAATCTACTTTAGGGACGTTTAATATAAGGTAATGTCTAAAACAGGAGTTCCCAACCACTAGTTGCTTTCAGACCAACGGAGTGACTGAAAGCAAATTATTTTGTAAATGTTTTGTTGTTTAAATTTCCTCATATTTGGGTGTTAGTTGGAAGGTATGAACCGCAAAAAAACCAAGAGTGTCTCTATTTTGCTCCAAGTCGAGTTTGGTGCTCTCTCTCTCTCTCTCTCTCTCTCTCTCTCTCTCTCTCTCTCTCTCTCTCTCTCTCTCTCTCTCTCTGAGACTTTTTTTTAAAAATCCTATGACTTTTTTTCGGCGTTACTACATTAATTGTTGTTTTTTATACAGATGGTTTACCTGAGGTTCTCGCCAGATTCAAGTAAAAAGTATCATTAACAATTGAAAAATAATGTTTTAGTCGAGTCCTTGCAAAGATTATTCATTTCATTTCCGCATCCTTGTGGAAAAAAAATCCAGTTCTAATTCGATGCTCTATTCATTAATTCATTCCACTCATTAATTCCTTCCGTTAATTCACAATGTAAACCTGGTTGAAATGTATACATGAAACCATGTTCCTTATCTTGTTTATTCCGGTACAAATCGGAAACGGGATTAATTTATGCTGTACTACAGATTAAGGCAAATCACGTATCGTAAACACTGAATTATTCAATATCTTCATTTTAGATCCTAATATAATATAAATTGAGTTTCTTTTTTGTGGAGAAGGTGAGGTAGCCGAATGTGTTAAAGTTGTTATTTTTGAGGGAGAAGTGGCATTTTTTATAATTAATACCAAATTTTGAAAAAAAAATCTAGAAACATGTAATAAATTAAACATAATTATAGATTAACGTATCCAACTTAACCAATTAAGGGTACCCACTTTAGAATGGCTGGACCCAGGAGGGCTTCTCGAACCCACAAGTTCGCCTCACGGCCATATTAACATATAACCATATCTGCCACAGCCGGATTCGAAAAGGGGTCATTGAAGTTAATAGTTACAGCACCTTACCCACTGAGCTACCCCGTGGTCATCTGTAAACACCTAATTTTTCAACATAGTTTAGTTTAGTTTGACAGTAGGCTGTGAAGGCAAACTATAGGCAGTTTTTACAAAATAATAAAAAATACACAAATGTTAAAGATTTTGCATCTCGGACGTGCTCTTGAAATTTATTTTGTGGCTTTGAAAACAAATTTAGTTCAATAAATTCATTTGAAAGATACTTAAATATAAGAAAAGCTTAAACTATCTCCATATTTCTTAGAAAATAAAGTAAATTGAGAGTGATAATCCCAAGCTGCTTGAGGATTTTAGTAAGACGAAAAGAAAAATGGTAGATATATTGTTTATAATGTTTACGTCCCATCTATCGTAAATGATACGATACCTCCTATTTTAGGTACTGAAGGTTGTTGCGTACATTTTCTCTCATATTAATAACTTTATTTTTAGTTTATAATATTAGTCTTCGTTTAAAATGACTACAAAATGTGTAATACTTACTTAAGAGATATATCTATATATATACCATATATATATATATATATATATATTAAGTACAAAAAGTAATTAATGCAATTTTGTTGAATGGATTGAGTTAATTGATTTCATTTGGATACATACTGCTTCACAAACAATTAATTAATTCTATTTCGTTAGACAAGTTTAGTGGAGTTTTGTGATGAAACATACTATACATTATTA
>NW_027107456.1:671057-683708 GCF_000696795.3 Halyomorpha halys | reverse complement strand
ATATATATATGTGTGTGTGTGTGTGTAATCCACACATGTTTAGACTTAGCTATATTTTCATATTATTATTGCTATGTTTATGATTTTATTTTCATAATTATATTATTTTGATTTTAGTTCATGAGAAAATTTATCTTGGGACAGTCGATAACAGTGTACCATGATAAGAAGGTTGAAGCTGTCCAACATTCCAGGTAAAATATTTAAATATCTGATATAAATGTGTGATTTAAAAACCCGAAAATATAAGGGTATCTCATACTGTCGAAATCATTTGGTTTTGTTAACTGTTTGGTGAAGGCACTGTGTTGGACGTTTTGTGTAACTTCTACGAAATTATTCATTTTTCTAAATTAATGAATTTGTTTTCTTTAATGACCACACTTAGGCGCTAGTAAAAAGTGATGAATAAATAAGTAGATGCTATTGGGAATAGAAGAAAATATCTCGATTTATATCCATAAAGTGGAATCCAAAATTTATGAAATTCAGTTTTTTTTTTTTTATATTGGTTGAAATTAGTGGTTCAT
Source organism: Halyomorpha halys (assembly GCF_000696795.3). NCBI lineage: Eukaryota > Metazoa > Arthropoda > Insecta > Hemiptera > Pentatomidae > Halyomorpha > Halyomorpha halys. Next base: position 683,178 of record NW_027107456.1, on the reverse strand, counting down.
TCCAATTAAATTAATGTTCAATGAAAAATAAATACATTAAAATTCTTCAGTGAAGTTGCTATTTTATACTATGTTATCACAAATTAATTAATTTCGGTTCTAAATTGTATTTCGAAAAGTAAACATTGAATAATAATAATTTAAAAGTTTTGTATTGAATTTTAAATATGAAATTAGAAAATAATATTCTTGATAGTAAAAAGGCTTGAGAAGAGAAAATATGGAAATAAAGTAGCAAAATTCAAATTATTTTTTTTATTTTATTATTAATCTATTTTTTTATGAAAAAAAATTATTGTTGATAATTCGTTCATTACATATTATTTAACTAAATAAAATTCAAATATATTAATTTTGATTTTCGACATATTTGGCTCATATTAATGAATTAATTACGTATGAAGTGGTAATGTGGTTATTTGTTTGCTTAATTGAGAAGAGGTTAATTAAATTATTTTTGTGTTATTTGTGATGTGATATAATTTTTTCCTAATCTATGTTTTTGTATTTCATGTCAAACATGTTTACTCTTATGCACTTGTTTCTGTCTATGCATTGCACATTTGTGTTGTGAACTGTAGCCATGCAGGCGAGCTTCATTTGGAAGATCCAATATTTGATTCTTTTGACGAGGAAGATGACGAGGATACATGTCCTATAATGAAAACATATGTGCACTGAATGTGAAAGTAGAAGGTAATCTATGCTGTCTGTCTGCATGTTGTCCCAATAAGATAGTTCAGTAAACTTGTTTTGAATTCAACGTTTTGTATTCTGATTTTACATATAATATATATATATATATATTTTACTTTATTTTAAAATTTCTTTTAATTTTTGCGAAATTATTTCATCTGGTTTTATATTTTACTATGTGGTTTCATATGTTATTATTATTTTATCTATCAAATAAATAAATAATTGGAAATTCCTTCATATTTGAAATTATTTAATGAGTGTTTCCAATTTTCATAAATTTCATTTTGTTCATCCTTAATGACCCTTAGTTAATTAAATTAAATGACGTCTAATAAAAATGTGGAACATAACTTGTGTGCCTAATGATGGTAAAAGGTGTTCAAAAAAGATTTTTGGTATTAAATACCATTTGTTTGTAGAATCTATTTATTTATTTTTACAGTAATTTAGAAAAGAAAAGATAATTGTTGAAATCACAGGTCGATTATCTAGGAGTAATTCAACCTATAATACAGAATAGTTTTTTTTTTCTTTCTAAGCTTAATAAGCCAGAAATGAAAAAAAAAAAAATTCTGCCTACTGCAAAGGTCCTCCCCACCCTTTTTTCACAACCCCTTATTTTATTTAATTTTCCGGAATTTTTATATTGAAATATATATCAAGTTGAACGAATAAGGTAAGGTAAACGATTTCTCTTTATCTACGTAGCATATCGAATTCATTTTATAAGCGTTTCTATTTTTTCATATAGTTCAGCGTAAACAGTTGATGGAATCTGATAAAATAATTACTAGATCATCTTTACACTAATCTTCAACTTTACTTGAAATTTTGGTCACTTTAGTCTTACTTAAATTTTATTATCCAATTTATAGGATTTTTTTTTTCGTTTGCGTGTAGTTTACGCTTATATAAACACCACATTCATTCTAAATAATTATTTATATAGTACCAGTATAATTTTTTCCATTTATCATAATTATGATAATTTTATTTAAATAACTCTATTTCTTTCAGATATCCGAACACTATCTCCTTTACAACCGGGAGTGGCAAGCTTTACCCCAAAGCCGAGTAAGCTGGTCAAAGAAGAAGTTAGAAGTCGGTTCGGAAGAAACGATGCATTGTTAAGGCTACGAAGAACCTTAATTATATTCCGAACCATACCACGAGATATTGGAAACGATTTCAATTTGAGAAATTATCATTTCATTTTTTTATTATAAGTTCAGACGAAGAGATTAACAGTATGTAAATATATTTTAAGCAATTGGTAGATACCAGAAGTCATTAATTATTTGTACATACTATTTTAAATTTTTTTAGAATTATTTCTGATGTTCCTTAATATGGCCTATAATTCATATAAATGTATACATCACGAATAAATATTGTAAACTTTAAGTATTACTTAGATTAGAATATTTTTAATAATTATTGCAAGATTATTCATAAATAATAATAAGTTTTTGTATAGAATGGCTTTTCTTTCATATAACTTACCCTTTAGTCAGCTAACCACTTAAATAATGGCTTAATGGTGAGTCTCAAATAACGGGAATTATTCAGGTCCCATGTTTTAACAAGCAAGTCTCAAAAAAATAAAATAAATTTTGAATGTTTAAGGTTAAATCTTAGTTAAAACTTCAGTCAAGGTAAACTCGAACGCTAAAACAAATCATATAATTTGAATTTGGACTTTTGCACCCGTTTTCGTGGCCAGAATAATGACATGAAAATTGTTAAATTAACTTTATCAAATCACTTAATACTGAATTACTGTCCAATTATTTATTATAAAACTCAAGGGTAACACCTATTAATCATAATAAAATGGAAATAAAAGAAAATTATGATAAGTTGATCTGTAATTAAAAGTTATAAAATTTAATGTGAAAAGTGTGACAAAATAGGGTAATTGTTGCCCTGGGTGGAATAAACTTCAAAAGTTTTTTAAATTATTGATGTAAATTGTAAATTTGTATTTAAGATTGTCTTTGAGGATGGCCAAATTGGCCGACGTTGGAATTTTCAAGAAATAAAGAGTGTTTTGAGACTTGGATAAAATTATTTTATTTAAACAATTGAAAATGAATATTTTCAATTAAAAATATGTTAATTATATTATGCCTGGACTATAGTAATTAATGTACTAAACTGTAATTTTTCCTTTATAATCAGATAAAGGAATAACTGTGAAAATAGTTATTATTTTTGGATAACAGTTATTTCATGATCGAGTGTCATAGGTACGTAACATAATTCAGAAAATTTTATTTATTAACTAGTAAATAAAGAATAAAACTTATGTTCCTAGCGGGCTCTGGAACGCTTTGCTTTTGTTAGATTTAAGTATGTACCATAGATTGAATGATCATAGATCATAGATTGAATGAATTGAAGTGGAAGTTGGATATGAATTAAGTAAAAATAAAAAAAAATACGTACAAATTATAATTTTTATGTCTTGAGTACAAATTCTATAACATTTTTTTATAATAATACACAAATCGTTTAATGTGCAATATCTTTGTTGATGATTGTTCTACTGTTTCAATGATTGTTTCTTGGTTTTTGTAGGGAACTTATTTCAAAGTTATTTTGTAAATAATAACTTATTTTAAATTCAATATATTTATAAAGTATGAATGGGATCAGAGAAAATGTATTACTAATGTAATAAATTAAACCCATGAAGTTAAAAGTCACTACTTACCTTATTATTATCGTACTTACTTTAAATATTTCAATTGAAATTTTCGAATAAGGACTGAGAAATACATAACTAAACATTCCATATTCAAAATAAAAGATTAATGAGATAAAGTTGTAAAGATATAAGATAATGAAAAGATAAAGATAAGAACGGAAATATAGATTAAACAAATAAAATAATCTTATAAGTATCGAGTAACAAATGCACTGTGTAATAATTAATAAAACATGGAAAGAAAAATTATTTTAGATCAATGTTTATTCCAACCCTTAAGGATGTTTAAAAAGGATGATTGTTAACAGACCGAATATCTTTTAACTTTGAACAATAGGTAATAAATAATAAAATAGATGTCAATGGGATTAAAACAATATACTAATAATTACAAAAAATATTTTTATTACAGTAAAAAACAATCATACATTCCAATTTATACAACACTTAAAATTATTTTTTGTTTAAAAATAAAATGCATCAAACCATTTCTACTTACAACGATAGATGAGCTTACCCTTTTTACACATGTATATATATATTAACTTGTTTTTGTTCACATTTTTTTTTTTGTTACAATCGAAAACAATTTTAATAATTAACATATCACCTAATATATACAAGAATTGAGACAAGAATGATGAAGAACCTCTTTGGTGAGTCAATTCCTTTGGGACTGTTTGCTGAAAAAAAAAATTAAACAAATCAGTGAAAAAATTAGCAAATAATGGGTAAATAAATTTAAATTATTTAAGCTCAATTAGAATACGTAGCTCAGTAAGATCCCGTACATCACTATTTAAAAATAAAAAAGACGAGTTAATTTTTATATTCATAATTAATGATTAATCATATATTACAAAGATACATGGTGCATGGAGAAAGTAATTAAAAAGGACCTTTGGTTATGCACAACTGAAAAACCTTCATACATTAGAGACTAGGGTTAAGAAGTATAAATCTTGAGTGATTCTTACAATTTTTAAAAATAAAAAAATAGATTTTTAAGAGTCTCAAAACCGTTGTTGCTTTTTTTTTTTTTTTTTTTTTTTTTTTTTAGAAAAATCAACTACCGTAAAGTGGGGTGACTATGGTATATTTTTTAAAATGTTTTTTATTCATAAACTTAATTACGTTTTAACTGTTGCAATAATAAATTTGCTTTTAATTTTGAACTATCAGGCTTCACTTTTCAGCACAAAAAATTGTTCTTGAAATATTTTTTATACAAGAGATACACCAATTTGTTTTGTTCCATTATCACCCAGTGACTTTGGTATACCCATTTTTATTATGGTTTCCAAGGGTATACATCTGGAATTAATGAATACATCAATTGAAGGACGTAGAAATATTTTTTTATCCATAATTTAACCTGATTGAAGACAATGTTGTAAATTGGATTTCTCGGTTTATACAGCATTTTTTAAAATACATTTCACAGAATAAATTGTCTGAACAATTAAAGGAAATAATAATGGTGGACATAAAACAATTTTTTTGGTTGAAAAACATTTATTATTTAATGAGGGTAACGATCCAAAAGCACAACGTGGGTCCTACCCCGGGAGCATTTTACAGATGTCAACATCCCCAAGAATAAGTTCTATTGCATTGTTCTTGATCTTACTAGAGCAGCTTTTTCTTGAATGTTGAACTCACTTTTCTTCGGTATAATTCCTGTGGAAAAAATCTAATTTCTTCTTGTACACACAGAAGGAAATTCGTTACACTACTTCTCGGAAAAAAGTGAAAATTTGGGAAAACAAGTTTGTATTATAATTACAATAGGGTAAAAATGGCTCACAGCAGGTTTACTAGAACCCTCCCATGTTTTGGTGTTTAATAATTGTAAAATCTTGGAATAACCTTTTCTGTCATCAATGGTCGGGATCGACTTCAGCAAAATATTAATAACAACATAAACTTACTCAAAGGAACACTATACAAACCACGAGGACTCAAAAGGAAAAGTTTGGAATATCATGTTGCATGTTGTGAGTACTATAGTCACCCAAATTGTACCATAGACACCCCACTGTACAGTGGTACCTTGTATTCATTGTTTTGTCATTAATTAAAATAGAAATATGCAGTAATGCTGATCTGATTGACTTTTTAAAAACAAAATATTTCGTTCTTTTTTTTTTAATTTATCGTACAGAAAAGAGATTAGGACATTAAAAAAAATTACAAAGTAGTAAGAAGATAGAAATTTGAGAATTACTCTCTTAGTACCTTTCAAGTAATGGAATAAAAAAATATTGTGTCGTCGTATATATATTTTTTATTAACTATTGTATATGATTGCAACTATAATAATTAATATAGTAATGCTATGCTTATTAAAATGACGAACGCAACAATATTTAAAGAGTTAGGAGGGAGATAGAAATATGAGGAACATTCTCTTAGTACTTAAGTCTCGAGCAATGGAATAGAAAATATTATGTAATTGTATCTTTTATGTTCACTAACTATATGGTTGTACCAATATTGTTGAATATAATAATATATTAATATTATATATTTTGAAACAACAAAAGCAACAATGAGATAAACACTGCTCAGCTCTCAGAGAGCTGATAGACGTATTCAACGATGGAACAGCTCAGTTTAATCTCTTCAGCTAGACTTGCTTCTAGATAGCTATCTCTATAGCACATCCTAAATTGTCTTATCTCCCAAGAAAGCCCTTGTTTAGATTCCGTTACATTATACTTGCTTATTGTTATTATTATTATTGACATTTGTAAATTATCAAAAATATCGATTAATATTATAATAAACAACTGTATAATTTTTTTTTATTGATGGGTTTTATGAAGGTCATTCCAGTTAGTTAAAAGGAGAGGTTCAAAAGGTGAAAATATTAGGTTAATTGTTTATTTTTGTCTTGATAGGCAGGATGGGAGTCAACAACGAAATCGGTGTTCGTATGTTACGTTTTCACATTTATTAAAACTTATTTTTGTTTTATTTTATCAATCGGCCTATTGGAACATAATTAATCTAGTGAACGTAATTCATAAAGTTAAATTAACAAAGGAACATCCTTTACATTAACATTAAGGAAGAATAATGAGATAAAGATAATGATGAATAATTTCTTAACAAAATTCCTCAAATTCAAAATTGCTAATTCGTGGACAAAATGGAAACATACTCTTCTGTGTTTTTAAAAAAAAACATTATGGCTTTATCGCAGTCATAATACAGATATAATGTTTTTAATGCGTTATAAATTTTTATTTTAGATATTATTGAAACAAATTGGTTAAAAATCAAACTTTTATTTAAAGCTTTACCACAGAAATCCTATAAACAACTGTTTGTTGGCACACAAAAATTGGATTAAGAGTCAACTGCATCATTAATCAGAGTGGTTAGGAGTTGTACCTAGTTGAACCTATTGTAAAATCAAATATCTTCTAAACGAGGAGAAGGTGGTTTGGGGTGCGGTCAAAATAAGACACAAATAAGTTGATGTAATTTGTTTAATCGTGCCAACCTTTCGGCTAGAGTTTCTAGCCTTCATCAGGGCTAAGAACAGAAAAAGATAACAACTAATGAATACAGAAAATAAAAAAATAAAATATAAACAGAATGTCATAAAGTGAATAATTTTACAAAAGGATAAAATAAAGTGATGAGAGATATACATAATATGTAAAAATAAAATGTATACATAGGTAATTGAATAAGTAGGTAAAATAACATAATTAAGGAAATAAAATAAAAATGAAGTTATATAATGCAAAGAAATATGAATATATTAGTTGATAATAATTTAAAAATTAAAATATAGAAACACAAATAAAATTGAGAGAAAGAAAATATATATATATATATATATATATAACCATAATAATTGACAAAGAGGCAAAATATAAGTAAAGTTTAACTAAAGAAATGTATAGAAAAAAATATTTTGAAAACAACAATAATAATATGTGGTGAACATAACTAATAACGCGGATAAAGAAAATTGAGAAAAGAAGGGGTGGTAAAATATAGATAGGGAAAAAAATAAAATAAAATGAACCTGTCAGCTTGAAATCTAACCGCCAAGTGGTATTCTGCGTCGAGAACGGCCAAACTCCGAATTAAAAAATACGATACAAGAATGACTAAGTGTTTTTAAAAAGAAACGTTAGGAGTGGGTAAAAAATAAATAGTAAAAAGTAGAAAATATATACACTATTCATTAAAACTAAATATTTAAACAGTAATTCTAAAAATGCCATATTAGTCAAATTTAGATTTGATAAAATACCAGTCAAAGAAAGTAGAAGACCAAGTGATTTTCAATGATTTATACAAAGAAGTTTGATTATGACAAATAAAGTGTAGTGTAGTATAAAAATGTATTAGTAATTGAAACTTAATAATATCCGTATATTCAATGAAGAAATAGTGTGGTTCAGACGTGCGATAAGGTTCCTTTTTATCAGCCCGGTTAATGGTCGAGTAGCTGCCTTTGCAAGTAATCTACTTTGTGCCAGAAATTGTGAGGCAGCAGCAATGAGAGAGAAAAATGTAGATCTATTTTGGAGTAGACTAAGTCTCAAATGATTAGGATGTAGCGCAGCTTAATAATAATAAAAACAAAATCGAAATACAATGTAATAAACAAGTAGGTACGAAGTGTTTTCTTTTTAAACTTTTGCTATCCTCCATAACTTAATCTAAACATTTTCAAATTCTTAAAGTTCCTTCTAAAAAGATTTAGTAGTTCAAGGAAACAAGAAGATCTTAGAAGTAGAGATCGCGGAGCATAACAATGAGGATAGCAAGAGGATTTTTTTTTTAGAATATCAAGTTAGGTCTTGTAAAAAAAAAGTTTGATGATTTTCATAATAACGGATAGTGCATGGGTACCGAGCATAGAATAAACTAATGAGGGTATGTTGTGAGGTTCAGGTACCTCAACCCTCATGTAAGCATCTACCTGTTAGACGCTTCCTGTTAACGTGTTAATCGTCTGATTTCTTTTATTTATTTGTATGCTAAAATTATATCAACATTGTTCAACTCCTATTTATAAAATGAATGAGTAGTATTTAATTTGTAACAATCAAAACCATCAGAAATAATACGAAGATTTAAATTTACCAACAATAGAATATTACTAATCATCAAATTACTCTTAAAAATATGTAATTAATATACACAATGTAAAATATGTTTTATAATTAATTTACCTAGTCATTTTTCACAGCAATTTTTCAAAAGAGACATCAAAAGAAATATAGATATGAGCTATTTAAAAGAGGGAACTGGAAACCCTCTATCGACAGCTATATTTGCAGTTACCATTTTACGGAAATACAATTTAATTATTTTTGAACCTATTTAAAATTATTTTAAGAAACGGAGCTGCTCTTTCCATATTTTTATTTTATTTTAAAGCTAGAATATTATTTTTCATTTATTAGTCGAAATGTCATTGTTTTTTTGGAATTAAACTGTGACTTAAAAGCTGGGTTTTATGTATTTGATCTAGTTGGGAAAAGAAGAGTTTTAAAACGGAATTTCAGTTGAAAAAAAAGGTATGCTTAAACTCACAGTTAACAGTAGTATTGAGATGTGCATGGCTCAGAAAAAAACTTATCGATCTAGCACTGGACCTGTGTCTACATCATATCTTAAACTACGCTTCCAGATGAATATAGGTTCATACTTACAACGATGTCTAGTGTTGAGTGATCCGACCATGATGGTCTGGTAGAGGGAGGACTCTTTGACGACTGCTTCGGCCTCCTCCCGATAGAAGCCCTTCACGACCGCCGTGCACTTGAGCCGCAGTCCTCCGCCTCTGAAGTGGCTTGGCTTCAGGTTCATCGTTAGGTACGTGGCGCTCCAATGCAGCGCCTCCGACAGAGGTACCACCCGTCTCTCGCATGTTCCCTCCTTCCAGCACTGGAAAAAACGGTTTAGTAATTTACAAATAATCTTAAATATTCTCAAATTGAAATAAATATAATAGCTAATAGTGAACATTATACAAAAATAAAAACCATTGTTGTGGATTATAACAAATATGCTTACGATCAGTGACGTAGTGCAATCCTACTCTCTTTCAAAGGAAAAGTGAAACCAAAAAGGCCACGCCCAAGGAGGTAAGGTATACATTGAGATTGTTTGTTTGTTTGTTGTTGTTGATTAATAAACCGGTGATTGGCTCGTACCCTTCCCCTATTTTACTGCCACGTCTCTGATCCATCACAAGGCCCGCCTTTTTGGCTTCACGTTTCCTGTCAGCTTACTCCCACCATATTCCTTCTTCAAAGTTTCTGATAATTACGATTTCCCTGTTCGGTGGTGTATTCTGATGAAGCGCATGGAAGTTATAACCTTCTATTGAACATTTTAGCTTCCTATGCTAGCTTATCGTACTAACATACTTGAATTATTAATAACAGCTATACCGTTTTATTACGTATTTAGTGAAATAAAGCACAAATCACCAATCTCACATAATATTTTACTGCCACATTGAGATATTAAAAAAATGAGCAATCAAATTGAAAATACTTAACATCAGCCTAACAATCAATCAGTTGACGAGAGTTTCCTAATAAATTGACCACTTAAAAGAATATACAAATGGGGAGTAATATAATAAAATAAAGAATATTAATAAACAAAAAATAGGTTTTTAATAAATATAAAGGAGAAATAAAAGTGTTGATGATAATTGTAGCAGTGGGAAATCTCTTTTACATAGCCCTATTGCTCATACCAGATGATTCGGCTATATTCCTACACTACCTTCCCGTCAGATGTACATAATTAATTGCTTTTCTCAAGTGATATAATAAAAATATCACATTATTACTTTGCATTATTTAAAAATATACTACTATAATTATTATCTCTCACTTAAAGATTTACTTGTGTATTAACGGGGAAATTATAATTTTGTATTTAAAAATATATGTGCTAGGGGTTCATTAAATAAACAGATATTATGATTATTTCTAGATATCAAAATTATATATATCCTACATTAGACTTCCTTTACTTTTTTTTATGTATACATATTTTAATTGTGCATACTTTTTAAAATATAGTTACATTTCAGCACATATCAAAGTAATATTCAAAGATTATTTTTTAATACTGTACATAAATTTAAAATGTAATATGAAAGATTTAATTGTATAATATTTTTTTATTGTTAGTGTCTGGAGATCATATTATGAACAAGTATCATGATTTTTATATCATTATGATTGGTTTTTCATAAGTAATATTTACATTTTTGTATTTACCTATGATTTTATTTGCATTATTCCTTTATTTTACATTCAGAAACTTTAAATATTGGCTGTTTATTGATTATCATAATATTTGAAAACTATTGAGACATAATATGTAAACAAAAAGATATAAGAAGTATGCGAAGAATAAAATAAGTTAATGGACAATTGAATCAGCAACAAGAACATGCCTGTTTGTCTCTAGAACTATTTGGAAAGGAGAAACACTGATAACCCATCAACAGCTCCCGGCAAGGTTTTTATGGTGACATTTCCTTCGGCGAGAAACGGTTCAGTAATCTTCAATAGCCAGGCTGGGCTGCAAGGAACTTACTTGGCTCTTAGAAGAAAAACAGCTCGAATCCCGATGATGAAAGGACTTCGTGAGGGGCATGAAGAGAATCCGTTCTACACGAAATAGCTCTTCAGCGATCCGTTGGAGCCCGATTCTTGCCACAAGAGCCCCTCGATGAGAGAGGGGTCTTAGGTTAATAAAGGGGCGGACCTCTTTACTTGGGCAAACAAAAACATATTTATTTTTTATAAACATTATGATAAATCTTTAATTATAACCTAAAAACCTGCGGTATTTCCCAACTGGTATGATTGCACCTTGGACCCACAGCTATCCGCATTTGTAGAATACTTTTAATTAAATTTAAAGTGAATGAATATTTAAATTTTTACTAAGTTCTACCATTCTGATAATCTACGAACTAAACTGATTATGGATGCCCAAATACTCTTTATACATACAAACCAGATTTTATTCGTTTAGATTTAAAATCTCGTCAGTGTCTTAGAATTTATTTCTTTTACAGAAATCCCGTGTAAGGAAGATTTTTATTTCTAAAGGTTCGGAAGAGATATGCGCATAGAAAGTATTCCGGTTGGAAAAAATAATGAAGCCACTTTAAATCTGTATACTGTTAATATAGTGTTGAATCTGATAAAGCAGCATACTCCCTTCAGCCTCTTCTCTACCTCACAATCCACTATATACAAGGCAGATGTAATCAAAATGAGAAAAATAACGTAACAAGGAAATGACAGGTTTCGGTGGTACAGATTCACGGAATCTTAGGAACTTTAAGTATAGCAATGGATTTTGGGATAAATGGTCATTTTAAGAAAGGGGTTTCAGTTATTACTCTAAGGGAATATTTCGGTGTTTGAGGTTGAGTAAAGGATCATATGAAAATGAATTCAGAAGGTGGTTGGAACCATGAATTTTTTTTAACATTTCAAGACTAAAATCAGCCGATGGCCATCAGGTTTTGATCTTCCTGCACGTTTCAGATCTCCTCCATCATCTCCATATAATGAAAGGATACGTAAATCTCGAGGTCGTCCGCATATAATTGTGGATGGAATCTGAAATGTCGTCAGTTTATTTATCGCTGTTGATAAAATATTAGTGCTTTTCTCTCTCTCTCTCTCTCTCTCT
>NW_027107456.1:647964-666850 GCF_000696795.3 Halyomorpha halys | reverse complement strand
CTCTCTCTCTCTCTCTCTCTCTCCCTCTCTCTCTCCCCCCTCTCTAGTATTTCAGGATAGATTTATAAATTTTAATAAATAAATTAAACGAAAATTTTTCAATAGTGAGCAGAATAAATAACTAAATATGTATATACATAATATTTGAATCGAAATTTTATTCCTCTTAAGTGAGAAGAAAAGGATGTGACTTGGGATAATGAGACAGAACGGCCCGAAGGTCTTTACCGAAGTAAAGTGTATTTATCCGCGATAAGCCTCAAGCTGCTATTAGACCCCAGTTTGCATTCATGGCCCTCAAAAATAGTTTATTTTCAAGGCCTCTGGGTCCCGCTGACTCCTCGTTCAGAGATCTATGGCCCCCCTTTGAGCTAATAAATCCCCCCTCTCCTTCGTCAGTTTCCGCCGAAGGGCGCAGCCTAGCCGCCCAATTTCCTCGCCGCTTACGAGGCTTATCCGTCAAGATTTTTTTTTTTATTTTCAGTTGAAGACGAATGGAACACCATCCATACCAAAGGTGGTTCAACAAAAGTTAGTGTGATTTACAGTTGTTGCTAATTTATTTTTATAGTACTGTCAATATTATTTATAATATTTTGAAAACTATAAAGTATTAATAAGTTTGTTCTTTAATAAATTATTATAATGTATGCGAAATATAATTAAGCATTGTTATATACAGGAGTCATAGATAAAGGACTATGTACTACTAAAACCAAGTAACTAAATATTTACGATTACTTGTACTCAAAATATTTGAGTTTTATAAAATATTAAACTTTTAGCACGGATAATTCATACTTAATTAGAATACTAATATTTATAATAAAGAAAAAAAATAAAACGAGTAAACCTGAAAAAATTGTAGTCATCATTCAGTACTTTAAATAGATCTTACTATTTTTTATGCAATATATTTATCTTATTAAGGTATTTCTTGTTGAAGGAAATAAATTTTACTTTCTAAAGTCTTGTATTATATGGAATAAAATGATACATATGTGTCATAAAGTTAGTACAAAATAAAGGTAGAGGCATACTTAATGAAAAAAAAAATTGCGCAAGTGTATACTTAATTTGACATTATATGTAATGATCATGTATTGTTTGAACCAATTTTATAAATAAATTTAATTTCAATTGAAAAAAATTGATAACGATATATCACAAAATTATCAAACAAATAGTAGTCTAGTTCAATAAATGATTGATCACAAGTTTGTAATAGATTACAAAAGTAATCGTAATTTTTTAGTGCTCAAGATTTATAAGTATATAATTTTTTACTCAAAATTAAATAAGTAATCAAGTAGTGACAAACTCTGCTTTAATGTGTGTAACTTTACATATGATTTAAATAATGCATAAGATAATACATGTGCAGATTTCATTACTAACCAAAAGTTTTAAATAGATAATGAACTGAGTATGATTTTAAAAGCTTTAAAAAAAAAGAAAGAACATTTAATAACTTGACAGAACTTCATTAATACAATACTCTTTCACATAAATCAATAAATACCATAACCTTATGAAATATTAGAATGGTATATATATCAGAGTGAGGGTAGTGGGATAATCCTACTCTCCTTCAAAGAATCAGTGAAGCCAAAAAGGCCACGCCCACGGTGGCTATACGTTGTCATAGGAATATGGGGGCCGTTCGTAGCCGAGCAAGTTAAAGCGTCAACTGTTGACTGTGGCATCGGTTCGAATCCGGTGTGGGGGTTGACTTTTATTTCTGTGGTGGTCTCATGAAATGAAAACCTGACCCCCACCATGATAAGAATAGGGTAGTAACTTGTAAATATTAACCCTCCCGTATGAGCAGAAAAGGGGCCATAAAAAAAAAAAAAAAAAAAAAAAAAAAAAAAAAAAAAAAAAAAAAAAATAAATAAATATATATATATATATGAGTATATTGCATTCTAAACAGTCGGCGGCCTAGTGATTTGCTCGTACTCTTGTCCTCTGTATAAGTGAAGAACTAGGTTTTCCCGTGAAATTATTACAGTACTAATCATAAATCATAAAGTTTAAAACATGGAATTAGATGTGCTTAATTAATGCTAGTTAATTATTTAGTGTAATTATAAGATTACTTTTGGAAATCTTCTAAAGGAAAGACCTGAAGATGAAGGCTAAAACGCCATTGAAATTAAATAAATGTGCTCATTAATTCAGTGGTATAACGGCCTTTATTTAATTTTTTAACCAACTATTGTATTTTATAATCCATTATATTTGTATTCATTTTTTAACCAAAGAAAATAATCGCAGAAGATAGTTCTGTCTCCAGTAATGTTTAATTAAATTTATAGAACAATAAATATAATTGACCAATTACAAGCAAACGACATAAATAAATCACAGAAATGGTGATTGCCAGCTTATGCAATATTTCAGTTAATTACATTTCGGTATAAATTATTTACAGTTAATTATTAAAGCCTAACAAATTACTGAGAAAAAAAATTGAACTGTTAATTTTTTTGCCGAAGTTCAAATATGAAAAGAGAGTTACTCAAGTGATCATTTATTCAGCTCACGTTTTATGTGCATTGGTTATATATTCATTTATTTTTATCCTTTCATTGAAAATGCAAAGTAGTCTCTCAATTAATGAAGTTAATTGAACTGATATTCCTTTGTCGTCCATCTATTTATTTATTCAGTCTGTCGGAGTTTTTTTTTTAATACACGGTTTCTCCGTGACATTGGAATGAGTCCTGTGGCTTATTGAATTTGTAAAATACTCAGAGATATCTAATCAAGTAGTTCAAAAATACGTCTAATTAGGTTATCACAAATCGAAAGTAATTGGATTACTAAAAAAAATGATGCACAAACGCTGCAGAGTCGGTATGATTTAATAATGAATGCATGAGTAGAGCTGGATTCGATAAAATGATGAGGGATGATGAGAAATATTCTGATGAAATAAGAAAAATTAATTACAAAGTCAAAATGGAAGATGTAAAATTGATATATTTCAGAATGATTGTCATTACTGACTGATATCCTAATAATATGCGTGAAGTATTCTCCAAGTTTATCATTCTCTTTTATATGTTTTTTTTTTTGTTTCATCATGTATACTGATAATTTTTTGTCCTTTTTTGTTAACCCATTTCTGATTATATCTGATATACAGAGGAGGGTAGGGAGTTATTCTGTAGGTTGCCATCCTATTCTAACTAGAATGAGAGGGTAGAGTTTACATTCCCTTGGACCGCCAAGAAATAGAAGTCAACTCGCCCAGGCCGGAATAGAACCGGTACTGCTGAAGTTACCAGGATGCTAACTCCCTAAAAAACAACGGCCTAGGTATAGGTACGTACGTATACTATCTTTATATCATATTATCACATTTCCTGTAACTACCTAGATTCAAACTTAATTCTCCATATGTTCTCAATAACAATCCTCTAAATCTTTAGCAGGAAACACTCCGATATCTCCTCATTAAGATCTAACAAAGGGCTACCATCTGGCCAGTTTCTATACCAGTATACATTATGTAATATTAATTAGATAGCGAACTAACTTTTTTCAAACCTGAAATACTTTTATTAATGAATTAATGAATTTATTAATTAATTGTTTGAGAGTGATTATTCTTTATAATAATACCAACTTCAATGGTCCAAATTTACTTTCAACTTATTATTTTAAAACGCCCAACCTTTCGGCCCTGTGCCGTTTTCAAGGGGACAACCTCAATAATTAAATAGTCACAATTTATTTGAAATTTATTTCTTTTGCAGGCTAATTGCCCTTGTCATATATCTTCAAAAACGAAAATAAATATTAAATTAATATTGTAACAGTTTAAATTAAATTTTATAAAATGGCTATTCGCATTCAAACCACATTTGAAATAAATTGTGACAATTCAATGTTTGAAGTCGTTTCCTTGAAAATGGCCTAGGGGCCGAAACTTTGGCAGTTTTGTAATATAAAGTTGAGAGTAAATTTGGATCATCGAAATTGGTGTAATAAAAGTTATAATTATTATATAGCAAATGTTAATATTCTTAACGGAATCATGCAACTTTTATATTCAATTTAAAGACCAGTACAAGCAACTTATAATTATACTTTAAGCAACCACTCTAGTAATGAATACTATTAAAAAAGAACATTTCAGTTTTTTTTTAAATATTTAATATAAATATATATTAATATTAATGCATATAATTACAAAGTCCTGAAGATGCTGCAAATCACTGACCTGAAACAGGTTTAGTATACATATGCGAAAACCGATACAACTGAGGGAACCTCAGGCGAATGGAGTATCTAATAAATTTAAAAAAAAAGTATTGGAAAATGTAAAGGAGCCTTTGATGTATTACTTTTAGAAGTTGGGTATCCGCACGAGGGGAGGAGGGCAGGAAGAATCAACTTTGATACCGCCAGAGCTAAACCAGAATCTAATTTTTCCTGTTTCATTACAGTAATGGCAAGCTAAGGGCTCAGGCATCGAGAGGCAGTCAATCATTTTGGCAAAGGGACAGTATTTTAGGACAGTTTTCTCAGTAAAACTCTATACAGCCATGCATTAACAAACAAGTTGATGTCATTTCAGAATTTGGTTGCTGAAAGTAAAAAAAAAAAGAGATTATAGTTTCAATATAAATAAAAATACAGGTCTACATTTGTGTAATATATAATAACAAAGAAAATATATTACTGGCTAAACTAGAAGGGATTAGATGAAGATCATAATAGGCGGTGAAAGGAAATGTGGTGCAACTCACTTTTTTGAAAATATTGAGTTGTGACCTTATCAGCATTCTCAATAGTCAAATCTATTAGATAAAATAGTGTTAATAATAGAACACCATGTTTTTGTGACGCAAATCAAATCGATGTTATGGTGTAAGGAAAAGTGTTGTGCTATGTACTGACTTGAGATATAATCCGGATGCGAGGATAATCGCTGAAGGCAATTATCCAAAAATAAATAAATTAATTAATTATATATTATGTCCTAAAAAGTATTATTATAATTGGATTCTTTTCCAAAGGCTATTTGTGTGTTTACCAGTTTACCAATTAAATACCTTTATATTTAAAAAATGTTGTTACTAATAATTATATAGTATAATAAAGGGTGGTATATTGGGTTACATAATAGTATATAAACTACATAAAGAAACTAAGTATTTATTTACAATTTATTACTATGATTAAAATGGTTGTAATGATTCAAATAAATGGTTGCCATAAAATATCGGTTATTACATTATTAATGATTATTTACTTTATACTTATAGCTGCTGATGCCGTGGGATGTAGTTCTGTAGGTGTCGTCTTGTTCATAAGGGATGTCCAGGTCTCGTGGCCCTTCTCACGACTTCGTTTGGTCGAAGTGCAACTTGCTTCGCTTCGGCTTCTGAAGCCTGGTCCTATCTCGTCTCAGCCTTCCTCTTGACTGTTCTTTTTCCTGATCTAGTTCTCCTGTGTCTTTCCTCCCACTTCCCTTTTGGGGCGTTACCTTATTTTTGAATCTAACTCCTCATTGGCCGGAGGTGACAGAACGCTCGCAAGGTAGGGGCCCCCCTCCCCAGGCCCTAGAGTGGGTGGTAAAGTTTGAAATGTCCAGGAAGGGCCTGCATCTGCTTAATTTGATTCTGGTTCCTCGTCAAAATCTGTCATTTTTGTTACAACACTTAAAGGTTAGCAAATCTAATTTTCTCAGGGGACTCTGGTAATGTGGCAAACTTAACACAGATGTTTTCATATCCGGGGACGCACAAAAAGGTTCCTAGAAGGATACTCTGACCAGGTATAGGGGCAGATGACGAAACACCTTAATAATACCCAGGATTGTCAAAAGGTCAATACATATCAGTTGTTACATTTGCACCACTTTTCCTTCAGATTATGGTGAGTAGGGGGAGGGGCGGTGAATGGAAAAATACCCTATTTTTGGTTCTGTATTTTTTTTTTACAACTGTCAGATTAACTCGTTGCTTTAAACCACCCAGAATAACTAATACCCAGTTTTTTCCCTGGAACATATCAATTCGCAGAAAAAAATTAGCAATAAATGGAAATTCATTTTTCACTATATTTTCCGTACTATATATTGTAAATTTATGCAATTTCACTAATATTCATAATTTTCGATATGGTTGTGGTTTTAAAGACTATGCCTGCTTTGTGTATACTCTAATTGTCTAAATTTATATAATTTAAGTAAATTTCAATTATTGTGATTTTCGCCATTTCGATTCTTTTCAAAGTAATTTATAATTATCATTCAAATTATTTTTCCGATTTCTCAAATTTTCTCCTGACAACTTTAAAACCATATTTCTCTACAACCATCAACAATCAAATTCAATTAAATATTTACTTTTAAAATTGTAAAATTGGATAAAAAAACTACCTAGGTTATGAAAACACCCAAAACGTCTTTTGTCAATAACTAAACATTTTACTATTCTCCACACATTTTAACAATTTCTTAAATGTTTAAATTTTAAATTCTCTCTTATTTTTACTTTCAAGTTTTATAATTTGTTGATTTTTTTGTTATTTCAGTATTTTGGAGATTCCTCTAATTTTAACCGTTCTTAAATTTGTTTGTGATTTAGCTTGTTTTGATAATTTATTAAATTATTAATTTTCCCGCCTTTCCTATCCATTGTGCCACGAATTTTTTTTCAATAATTTTTAGGATTACTGCTTTCTTTTTTTTTTTTTTTAATTAACGCAACACGAAGCAATCCACAGCAATGATGATGTTCGCCTATGCATATTGACTGACCTTTCGGGTACATTCCTAATATCATTATATCTATACTAGAATATAATGCAACACTTAATATTAATAAAATATAAGTAAATAAAATGAAATATGAAATATGAATATTCGATAACATTAATTGATGTAAATAAGTCAATACGGTATCAATCCGGTCATATCAGCCCGTCAAATTTTAGTATGTGGTGAACAACTAGCAGTATATTGTACTATCTAGATGTTACTGACAGTAAGTATTGTTGGGATAGTCAAGTTTGTTTAATTCGTAATCTAGTCGGCACTGCTTCATGTCGCCTGCAGCTTTGGATGGATGTCTTACGTGCGAGTACTGTACTCTTAATTTTTTTTTCGTTGTCTTGGTCCAAGTTGCTTGCTATTTATTTAATATTTGTATTGTGATCAGAGGTTAACAGTCGTTGTGGAGCTAACCAAAGCAGTCAGATGGCGGAATTTTTTCGATATTTCTTTATTCCTCATTATAATAATTCTTGGTGGAAGATATTGATTGATCGAGTGTAAAGATGAAAGGAATATGGTCCGGGTGCGGTAAAAAAAAAATACTCAAATAGTAGAATATACTATTTTATTGAGCCAACGTTTCGCCCCACGTTGCAGGGCTTCGTCAGGGCTAAAAAAGATACAAACACATAGTTACAAAAGGAAAATCTCCTTTTCTCTGGGGAAGATCTCTAATCTGTTATCTCCTTAAGTGTACTTATATTAATTACTTTATTATTAATTTTCTATTATATTTTACACTAGGCTGTATCCCCGCTCTTTTGATATATATTTTTTCTTAATTACTTACACACATTGTATCCCATTATTTTATACTTTACTTTTCCTTTGTTTTTCTATCTGTTTTAATGTATGTATTTAACGTATATTTCCATTTATTGTTCACCTAATTTAAGTACTGTTCTATCATGTTTACTTTACAAATTATTTTCGTTATTGTGGGATCATTGGCTTCCCTACTCCTCCCAATACCAACGGTCATTTTTGTTTTGACTGCCGTCAAAATAGGTATGCATTCTGTCTCATCATTTGATTTGTATTCTTTTTTCTTTTTACATCTCTTTATTTGTATTTTCTTTAATATTTCTTTTCTTATCTGTCTGTTACTATTACCCTTTACATTTACTATTTACTACCTTTAATTTTTCTTATTATATCTTACTTTTTAACATTTTATACCCCTGTTAGTTTACACTTATGTTTTTGTTTTCCTTTTGTAACTATGTGTTTGTATCTTTTTTAGCCCTGACGAAGCCCTGCAACGTGGGGCGAAACGTTGGCTCAATAAAATAGTATATTCTACTATTTGAGTTTTTTTTTTGACCGCACCCGGACCATATTCCTTTCATCTATAATAATTCTTAAAATACCACTATTTTTCGAAATTTATTTCAAAATTTAACTAAATTTCACAGTCCACTTTATTTTCTGCCTATTTTTAAATTATTATTACTATTGTTATATCACTAAGTTTGCCAATCGTGTTTATTTTATGAATGCTTAGTCATGATTTAAGGATAAAAATCATATTGATTTAATTTAGTTAGGTTGTAACTAAATGATAACGGCCATCCATCGATGGCACTACAACCCAGGGGTCAATCAACACCTGCTCTAGTTTCGGACCGCCATTCGTCTCTCTGAAGTGCTACCGCTCATTAATTGTGGAAGCCTAAGATCGCCTAAGCATCCTTAACCTCTCCATCTCCCTAGCCAAGTTGAGGTCTGCCCAGTCTTCTCTTTATGTAGATCATTTCATCTAGAACCTTCTTTGCTATCTGATTCTCTGTCATCCTCGTGATTTCCTGTCTTTATGAAGTCAATCGATAGCTTGGACAATATCAACATTCTTGTCGATTTCAATCAGCTCTACATATATCCACTGGCTCCATATATTGTTGATACAAATTGATATTTTACTATATATATACTATTACTATTTGATATATACTATTACTAGTATATATGAGGTTAGTAAGAACCTTACCTTACACCTTCAGCATGATTTTTAGCTTCTGAAGAGGCCGAGTGGCACATAATAAATAAAATATTGGAAAGTCGTTGAAGAACCGAGAGTCAAAGATGGTCCTTCCTTTTATTACTACATTCGGTCAATCAAAAAGAAACTGATTAAACGGTCAAAGAAAAAACTCAGATAGTAATAAAACAGGTAGATCTCGTGACCACCTTCTTTTCAGATGACTCGGAGGATTATCAGGAAATATTAAGGATGATAGTTTAAGAATTAACGGATTTTGGAATGGAAGGAGGTAAATCTATTTCGGCCCAAATATGGAACGAATGGGATGTTAAGTTATATGGATGAGTTTATTCGTGACGTAATAACAAGCCTGAAGGATTTTGGATTGTAAGAATTGGATCCGGGAAGATTTTGGTGGTTTGATGGAGCTCTTAAATTCAATACCGTATGTCCAAATAGGTCTGTTTATCACAGTAAATAATAGTTTTTTGTATTTAATGTGAGCAAACATTTCACCCAATGTTACAGGGCTGCATCAGGTCAAAAAAATTACAAACACGAAAAAGGGAAACAAAATGAGAAAATGATAACATAAAACAAATTAAACAAAAGTGAGGCTAATTATGATTAAGTAGATTAAAAATTAATGAAAAAATAAAGAGTATTCTTATTCCCCTTTTTCTGTCTTTTAGTGCATACTGTATATTTATATTTCTTTTGTTATTATTTCTGTTTTCATTAATTAACATTTTTATAATTTGACGATTCACTGTACATTTTATTCTTTTTTCTTTAATTTACTTTGTTCAGTTTTATATAAATTTTCTACATATTTTAAATTATAATTTAGCCACACCTTTGTCTAATTTAATTCCATGTTATCGTTTTCTTATTTTGTTACATTATTTCTTGTTTGTTTCAGTTGTTTCTTTTTTAACCCTGTTGAAGCACTACAACGAAGAGCAAAACGTATAGTAAAGAGCCCTAGAGGAGAAAAAAGGCAGTTATCTGTAATATTACAATTTTTGATTATTCTAATGAAAACTATGTATAATTAATAGTCAAAATTGATGAGTCTGCCAAGTATAGGTAGGGAGAATAAAAAATGGCGGCTGTTTCAAAGCGATAAAAAAAAACCAATTTTTCATTCGGAGCTCTATATCTTAAAAAGTAGGAACAACACAAGAAAGCCTAAGAGAACATCATTCAAAGAAGAGTAAATTTGCTTAAATATGAACCCTAATAGAGTTATTTACGTCAAATAGTTTTCGAAATATAGCTTTTTAAAAATCAACATTTCATAAAAATGTCGTATGGGACGTACTGACAGATCAGTAGTTAGTGAATTTATTTTGAAAAATTTATATCTCAAAAATCATTTGACGGGCAGATGTCTATTAGCACTCAAATTAAAGCTAGTTTAATGAGCTATAAAGAAGTTTATAATGTTTATCTTCGTAGGAGTAATAGCTTACATGAAATTTGCTAAAATAAATTGATTTATATTTGTTCGGACAAATTTTCATTTGTCAAATTTAAATTCAAATGTGAATATCATAAAAACTACTACCCCTTCGATGATAAGTGTCATAAACTGCCTTATAGTAAGTTAAATTTCCCTTATTTTGAGTGTTGGCAGACATATGTGCGTCTTATGGATCTAGAGATATATTTTTCAAAAATCCAACATTTTATACGATCAACTAGAAGCTAACATTTTGTGAGTTTATTTTGTCAAATATCATAAAAACTACTACTCCTACAAAGATAAACATAAGTAAAGTTTTTGTAGTAAATTTAACTAGCTTTAATTTGAGCGTTGGCAGACATCGTACTTCCTGTACGTCCAATGGTTTCTGAAATGAAGTTTTTCATAAATCAAAGTTATTGTCCGAACAACTATAAATCAATTTATTTTAGCAAATATCATGAAAACTACTATTCCTACGAAGGTAAAGGTCATAAAACTTCTTTATAGTCCATTAAACTAGATTTAGTTTGAGTGCTAATATCTGTACGTCACACAATTCCTGAGACATAGAATTCTCAAAATAAATTAACTAACCTCTAAATTTTCAGTCGTTTTTTAAAAGAAAATTTGCTTTTTAAAAAGCTATATCCCGAGAACTATTGGACGTAAATAGCTCTTTTCCGGCTAATATTTTAGCAAAGTTACTCTTCTTTAAATAATGTTCTCTTAGATTTTCTAGTGGTGTTGGTAGTTTTAAAGATATAGAGCTCCGAATGAAAAATTAATGTTTTTTTAAGGTTTTGAAACAGGCGCCATTTTTCATTCCCCCTACCTATACTTGGCGAACTCGTCAATTCTGACTAGTAATCATACATAGTTTTCATTAAAGTAATCAAAAATTGGGGTGAGATAATTGTCTTTTTGTACTAGTAGGCATACATCAAATATTTTTATTACTCTTTGAGTTTATTCTTTGAACACACCGGGACCATCTTCCGTTCAATAAATAAACTAAATTTATAACAGGAATAAATGCTGTGTCTAGAGCCCCTAACCATCTTTGAACAGCGGATATACAGAAGCATGGAATGCGT
Organism: Halyomorpha halys; assembly: GCF_000696795.3. Classification (NCBI taxonomy): domain Eukaryota; kingdom Metazoa; phylum Arthropoda; class Insecta; order Hemiptera; family Pentatomidae; genus Halyomorpha; species Halyomorpha halys. The sequence continues at coordinate 655,508 of NW_027107456.1, read as the reverse complement.
TATATAACATTATTCAAAAGTCATTAAGTTTATTTATAATTGGATGTAATAAAATAAACTCTTACCGGGTTACCGTTGATTGTGAAGGTGAGGATGGGAGCGGGCTTCGAAGGGGGTACGCTGCAATTGGCCCTGAGGGTGTCCCCTGGGTTGTACGAGTCCGCTGGCCTCTCCAGCTGCAGGCTAGGACCACTATCGGGCAGGTCTGGAATGGTTAAAATCAAATTGTTTAAATTATATGCTAAATGTCTGGCATGTATATCAATATAAGTTTTTAATATGAATAATAATATGTTAGAAATGATAAAATATGCCACATGAAAGAATTTTAAAACTATTTAAAGGAGAAAATAAATATTTTCATGTTTATAGTAACAAGTGTTACACCAACCATGAAACTCGAAAATATAGCAATAGTAGAATTTTGTTAAATCTTTAAATATAAAAAAGTAGCGGAGATTCTAGAGATCCTGAATAATTAAAAAAAGATGTTTTAAAACGACCAAGGATTAATTTTGACTGAGATCGCTTCAAGTGGAAGTGCGCGGATCAGTTTTTCTTATTTCTCCTTTCAGCATTGAATGCAGATAAACTTATATTTCCGATGGATGCTTATTATATTTATTATTAGTATACTACAAAATGAAACCAAAAACTTTATTGTAAAAAATGATAACAAAATATCAGAATTTATTTTTTTATTTTTGCTTCTTTCGAATGGGAATGAATGTTAATCCTTATAATATTTTAAATGGACATATACTTTGATAGGTAATACAAAATCACTTCAGTCATAAATTAACATAAGAAAAAACTACTTGTTTCGATTAAGTACAAAAGTATTTTTTACTTTCACCTATATAGAATATATAGAAAGGGATCGTGCAAAATTTTGATTTCCGAGTTTTAGACAGAAATGCACTTTTTGATGTCTCTGTGTTCAAATAACTGTCTCACTATAAAAAATTGGGATGTGTGTATTTGAACATCCTAGCTCAAAAACGAAAGTAAGTTACAGAAAGTTTTTCGATAAAATCGACAGCCCGGAAATGCTACTTCAAGTCAGTCAGAATAGATTTTCAATCTGAAGTCAAGAATTTTTCGAATTTAAATTAAACTCGGAATATGAAGTGATAGTGATATTTAATATCAGTTTGGTGTAATCCTCATTGCAATAGTATGACAGTGCTTAAATTCTGAATTTTTAGAAATTCTTTTAATACTTTTAATTTTGTTTTATGAAATAATAAAGCATCTCTCAATGTTAGCAGCAATATAAAATAAATATATATCAGCTTTGCAAGGATTTGAATTTGAAAGAGAAAATTATTTTGACGTAACCACTTAAAAAAGACTGAAACATCGGGAATAGCTGAATGTGCCTGACCTCAATAATTTTGAATAGTAATGAAATAGCTGTTTTGAATTATACAAGGATTAATTCACCTGAGGGTGGTAAATAAGGGTTGTGTGATGTCTGCATCTAATTTTAAGCTTACGGATTTTGCTTGCAAGCTTACGGATTTTGAAGAAGGAGCATCTTGCTTTTAATGAATCGGGAGTATCTGTGAAGATAGGGAGCATATAATTAGTAGCGAAGAATCGTCAAGTAATTACGTCATTACGTCCACTTCCAACTGAGTCAAATTTTTGTCCATCAAACAAGTGTCTGATGGAACCTCTATATCCTGACATGTCGAAACGGTAGGTAGTGGTTCAAAACTTGATTTGTTTACGGCATCACACTCAATGTATGATATGATCACTGTTAATTTTAACAGTAAACTTCCTAAATTTCAGTAAACTTTCTATTTTTTTTTTTTCATTAAAAGTAGTTTTTGATTCGTAGCCACTGCCGTATACTCTTTTTCTTTAAAAACATAAAAATGATTGATTAGAAACATTTCATAATAGACTGTATGACTGATATATGAACTATGATATGTGTTCCTTTTTTTTCGGTTGGCTCTATGTTCTTGAAAATCTTTGGCCGCCCGAACCAGCCTTCTCTATGCCTGTTTGTCTTAGGTTACTGCTTTCCAGTTTGTCGAATGCAGGTTTTTCGTATCTTTGTTTTTTTCTATCCCTCCAACTTCTTTTTGCCTTCAATGTTAATCTCTTGCCAACTTTACTGGCATCCATCGGTGTGTAGAGGCGTCCAGATGAATTGCTTCGAGCCACAGGTCCCGCCCATCTTGGCCTCCTTGTCCTCCATATCATGAGATATTGACTGACCAATGCAAGCAATTTACTATTAGTTCTTCTCCTTCATGTGTTAAGGCTCTGATCGCAGAATACGCCTCTAATTAAGTAAGGAGGACTTTCCTTTCTAAGCTCACAATTCTGCTTTCTAGGGCACCTGTTAGAGATCTGGTCTCACAGCTGTATAACAGAGTTGGTTTAATCATGTCATTGTACACCTTTAGCTTCAGATTTTTCGGGATTTGAGTATTGTTGACAGGGAAAAGAAGGCTCTGATTGCGCTTGTTAACACTGATCGATCTGAGCCAGTTGATAATTTATTGTGGTGCGTTATTTATATAAATGATAATAGAAACGATATTTTATTTTAGGTCAAATTTGAGTACTTGAAATTCTGGGTAAGTAAATTTAAAAAATAAGTGATTAAGTTCAAATTGAACAATACTTACCACATTTTGTTTTTCTAATAAGAAAATTTTAAATTAGTTTGTTGCAACAGATAGGATTAATTTGATATAAGATTAATAAAACTTTTGTTCAAAGGTATAGCTCGATACCTTAAATAAAAAATCTTGAAATTATAGTATTGTTACGGATATTAGTATTTTCATAATGAAAAAATGCACTGTCAATTGAAGTAAAATTATAAATATATTCCAATAGTATTTATAATTGATTAAAGCTTTTCCGCATCAATTTATTAATTGTAAGTTAAAAACCAGTATATTTATTATTCAGGTTAATTAACCCAATAAATAATTATTTTGTTATTTCCTTGTATCGGATGAATTAATTCGATGTCCATAATCATATCCATCTATATTTGACAAATTTTAGAATAATTTTTTTTTTTACTTCTGTGTCACGTCATTATAAGAATAATTATTCTTCCTCTTTGTTTTGCTAATATTTTGAAATTAAATTTATCAATTCAAAATATGATAATATTTTATATTTAATAATGTAAAATTATTATTATTTCATTTATTTCTCAGAAAATAAAAGAGACACATCTTGGATGAGATAACAAATGGAACAAATTTGTCATAATAACATCCTTCTTCAGTGGTGTTGTGAAAAGTTTCGACAGTAATGGAGATGTAGAATATTACATCCCTACGCTAGATGGTAGGCGTATTTGCGAAGAGCTTGGAAAAGTTTCTTGGTTGGTGCGTTGTAGGAGTTTCTTACAGTGAACTTCTTGCAGGAAAAGCTGAGGAAAGGGCTCAATTTTTTTATCACATATCAGAAAATGAAACTTGAAAAATTAGTTTTCCATCCCGTAAAACTGATGAAATATGACCTACCATTTATATATTAGTACAGTTATACATATTCATAGTTTATAATTTATTTCGGCTATCTAAAGGATAAAAAAAAAATAATTGAATAAAAATTTGTCCGTTTAGATTTGATCTCAGCACATTCTATCTTTATAGATATTTCAATTTTCATTTTTGTATTATCTGTACTACATAGCAGAAATAGAATTTTATAGTTTTCGAAAATTATTAAAAAAAAAATTAAATGATTTTTACTCACCCTGAAAAAGATGTTTTGAAAAAAATGTAACTTGTTAATGAAGCTTACACCTTATATATATAGGATAGGTTTACCAGCATATCTGTTGAGTATTGTGGTTTAGTATCCCAACAATTGCAGTAGGTTAATTAAATTTCAATCAAACTGAATGGTTAGCCTTTTTATTGGAATTTAGCCTACAATAGGTCTGTTTTTGTAATTAACCAAAGTAAAACATTTCTAATTATATTTTTTGTCATCGGAATTTCTTTATGATCTGCTCTCATAAATTTTTACTGTTCCATCTTTCAAAAATAATATGTTAACTTCTCCGGTTACTTGCGTATTACAGATAGAAATAGTTGGTGTTAGTCTGCACTTATCTTCCTTGTTTATTTCGGCATAGTTATAGTTTTAAAAGATCGGAGTCTTATTTTTTAATTAAGAAAATGGTGCGATAAAATACTTAAAAATTTATGGTACTATGCCATTGAAGAAAGTATAAGAAAATGGCTTTGATATGTGTATTTAATTGAGGGAATAGAAAACGAGTAGCAGGATGGAGGCAGGAGAGCAATAATTAGAAAGAAATTAGAAAATAATAATGGTTTAAAGACTCAAAAATAAGTATTAATTTTAAGTTTTAGATGCATATTCATACGAATTTGTGTGGCGTGATATTCGTAAATTCCTTATTTGGGGAATATAGTCCGCGAAAGAAATGTAGTTTAATTTTAATTTTTTTAAAATTTTTTTCTACGATGCTGCACCTATTAATACGAATTAGGATACCTAACCTTTGTCAGGTTTTGGAGTTCAAAGTTTCAACTTGGCCAACCCATCTTTTAAGTTTCTGCTTGTGAGCACGTACAAGCAAACACCATTGTAATTGTAATACGTAATTGTAATCGTAATACAATGAATTAAATTCCACTCCAATAAAAGTGGAGTTACGAAAAAATACAGGCAGATTTAGTGATTAAAAATCAGTTATTGAGAATCATATAAGTAAGAAAGTACCCAGTCAAATATTTCATTTTCAGTTTTCTTTGTGATTGATACGTTATTAGTTTTTCTGCTAACTGAATAAACAGATAAGGTACCATATGGTTTGAAGTACGTTTCAAAAATTTGTTGTTATAGGATGATTCAATGAATTCATTATTTTTTATTTAACATTAAATATCTGTTTTCCTTTCTTAATAAATCACTATTCATATATTTTATTAATGTTTTGTAAATGTAAAATATTTTAAGTGGCAACAATACCCCTTTTTAAATTTTCTGCTAGTTAACACTTAAATTCACCACTTTAAAACGAACTATTGATCTATATTCTACCAAAAACTACATTGCTAATACAATCTGCGATTTTTACATACTTTGAGCTTTTGAGTTTAAATTTTTTATCATCGATTTCATGAAAATTATCATTAAAATGGTTCTAGTAGCTTAAATATACATTTAAAACAGAGAAACTATCCTTGGATATAAACTAATCCTATAATTCTTATGATTTTATTATGTTCTAAAAATTATTTTCTAATGAAAAGATGACGAAAGACTGAATTTTGCAAAAAGTCTCATTTTATTATAGAAGATGAAAAAAAAAGAATGTGATTGCTAAAGAAAAAAAAAGAGTTATCAAAGGATAAATTTCCAATTTTAGTATACCGAAAAAATAATTAAATATTCAACCAGAAGCTTTGTCCATTTACAAATTGTATTAGTTAACATAATTAATCGGCTTGCTTTGTACATGTCTAATCAATATGTACAAAGCAAGCCTTATCTTCTGTGAGCGAGCTTGTCAAGCCAATCAGCTCTGTAATATGTATAGGGATTGCTTACAATATCATATTACATTCATTTTTGTAAGTTGTGCTAATCAAATGGAAACATTGGTAATTAAATTGAACTACACAGGGTGTGCCGTTCAATTATGTTATTTCAATCAATTTTAATATTAAATAAATTACCTAGAAAAGACGTGCATTTTCAATACACATTTCAAGAAAGTACAAGTTTAATTAATAATTAGTTAAAGAAAAAAGTTTAATCACTCTTCTTGAACAATGAGTGAGATAAATAGACTACACTCAATATTTAGGTCAATAATGAGGATTAGATATAGTTGTTTGTTTTAGTTTAGATCGTTCTATAAAAATGTAGGGTCCAGGTGATTCAAGTTACTCCGAACATCATCAGTAATGTAAGGTATCTTTTTTTATCTAATGTTCTTTGAATTACCATTATTGATAATGGACTGGAATACATATTGCAAGGAGGACTTTTGCCCTTAAACATCAAATCATGAGTCAGACAGTGAAGACGAAGATTGTGAACCAACTATTTTTTGTGACCCCTCTATGAAATAATTCAAGTATATTTAGGAGGAATAAAAAATGGCGGCTGTTTCAAAGCCATAAAAACTAATTTTTCATTCGGAACTCTATATCCTTAAAAGTAGGAACAACACAAGAAAACCGAAGAGAACCTCATTTAAAGAAGAGTAAATGTGCAAAAATGTAAGCACTAATAGAGTTATTTACGTTAAATAGTTTTCGAGATAGCTTTTTTTAAAAAAAAATCATAAAAATGGGACTTACTGAAAGATCAGTAGTTAGTGAATTTATTTTGAAAAATTTATATATCAAAAACCATTTGACGTACAGATGTCTGTTAGCACTCACATTAAAGGTAGTTTAATGAGCTATAAAGTAGTTGATGGTTTTTATCCTCGTAGGAGTAATAGTTTACATGAAATTTGCTAAAACAAATTGATTTATAGTTGTTCGGACAAATTTTTATTTGTCAAATTTATATTCATATGTGAATATCATAAAAACTACTTCCCCTACAAAGTCATAAACTACTTTATATTAAGTTAATTTTCTTTATTTTGAGTGTTGCCAGACATATGTGCGTCTTATGGATCTAGATATATATTTTTTCAAAAATCCAACATATTATACAAACAACTAGAAATTAGCATTTTATTTATTTTTTCAAATATCATAAAAATTACTACTCCTATAAAGATAAACATAATAAACTATTTTGTAGAAAATTTTACTAGCTTTAATTTGAGTGCTGGCAGGCATCTGTACATCCAATGGTTTCTGAAATGAAGTTTTTCATAAATCAAACTTATTGTCAGAACAACTATTGAACGTAAATAGCTCTTTTAGGGCTAATATTTCAGCAAATTTTATCTTCTTTAAATAATGTTCTCTTAGATTTTCTAGTGTTGTTTTTAAGTTATAAGAGCTCCAAATGAAAAATTAATGTTCTTTTAAGTCCTAACTATACTTGGCAGACTCATCAATTTTGACTAGTAATTATAGATAACTTTCATTAAAGTAATAAAAATTTGGGGTGAGATAACTGCCTTTGTTTCTCCCAGGCTCTTGTACTATAAGTCTTACACTGAAAAATGGAATATAAGGTTATAGGCAATCCATATAGAATGGAAGTCCACCAAGTAAATTAGAATTTATTAAAAAAAAATTAACCTTATTCATATCTGATCAACAAGCAGCCACCGCCAAAGTCTCGATATTGTAATACTACACTTACTGGCGTGGGAGTGACGGTCCAGCCCTATGAAAACCACGTCAAGAAACCGAGGCCTTGGACCTCCACGGTCTGTCGCGCCAATTAACAAACAAACAAAAAACTTACTGTTAGCCACATCTTCCAAGAATACCCTTTCAACACTACGGGTTTTAGTAGATTAGGGACCAGTTGTATCATTAGCCCTGAATAGAGACTAAAAAAAAAATCGTTATTAATTTAAATAATCTATTACCATAAATTTA
>NW_027107456.1:638405-647914 GCF_000696795.3 Halyomorpha halys | reverse complement strand
ATACAAATATAACTATATATATATGAAATATCTAAGAGATAAATCCTGAATGTCAAGGAAAATAAAATATGAAACATGAGTGTTAATGATAATTAGATTTCACACTATAGGCCCTAACAAACGACAACAAAGTTTTTTTCCCTTCCATATTTCCTAAAACTATTTTCAATATTTATGAAATATGTAATTATATGTTAATAACTATAAAATGATTATTTTGAAACAGTTTCTTTAAAAATATACATTATCAAAAGTTAACGTTAAAATAATAATTGAACTGTATTTATTGATAGATATTACAATCTGCAATATTACGACACCGTTGTGGGCAATAGGTAATAGTGATGAATGATCACATTCTTACTAAAATAAGAAAAAAAAATAAATGAAAAAATACATAAAAATAAATAAAATCTCCCTTAAAAGATATAAAAACAGAGGATAAAGAAAATAAACATGAAATAAATGGAAAAAAAAAATGATAAAAATAAAGGAATCTCTAGTCATACATATCTACTCCTATATACAATAGGGTTATTCATGATATTGTGTTAAATGTAAAATGTTTTACCATGTTAAATGTTATAAGTATAGCAGCCCTATTTAAAGTCATGTTAAATGATAAATGCATAAGAGCTCCTAGTGGATTTTCTGAGTAACTTGTTTAGTAACCTTTCCTTCCAAAACTTCATGTTATTGTTTACTTCTAAGTTTTGATTACATCATAAATCAGTAATTTATTACAACATGACTAAAATAAGTGAAAAGTAGAAGTGTAAAAGTTTGGCTACTGATTATAATTTTTAAAAAGTTCAAAACACAAGACAAAAGAAAAAAAAACACAAACTACAAGTAAGTAACCTAACACGACAAGAAATAAAACGGTGACAAGCTAAGCTGGTCAAGTTCCTGACGTCATTCTCCATTTAACAGATCTATTAACAGACTCTCAGCCATGTTACATGTTATATCTTTTTAACAGGGCAAAAGAAAGAAATATTTCTCCATTTAACATACGTTTTCCATTTAGCATGTTAAATTAAGATCATGAATACCCCTAATATTTACACAATCGACCTGAGGATCCCTGAGCCCACTCTACCACCACGTGTGAGGGGTTATTTTTGTTGCTCTTTTACCTGCCCAATATGTATTTATTTATGTATATTTTTGGTAACTTTGGATTATAATATAAACGATAGAATATTCAAACAGATGGGATAACTTTTTCTTAACTTCTGAAAATTCCGCAAACAAAAGTCCGATATTTGATGGTAATAATGGGGTTCAATTGGCCGGTATATGTATAAAATATACGATAATCTTATAAGAAACGATTTTCGAACCATTTCAAAATTACACACAAGGGCTAAACTTATTATTATACAAGGATTTTGTACAAAGATAAGTATAGCCTGTAGCCTATAATGTCACCTATCAAGCGTTCTGGTCAAATTACAATGTACTGAGTGAATGGATGATGATATGACGTGACCTACGAGGAGGCTATGGTTAGCATATAAATATTAATTATTATTTCAATATACTAAGCTGTACTGCTCCTGAATTCAGCTTATGATAGTATCGAAACTAATCAATCATCGAACCAAAATGTGAAGTCGTTTTGTTATTCTGCTTATACACTGAGTAAAATTATAGTTAATAACATATAAAAGTAAGTAAAATTATAATTTTACATCTTGAATAAAACAAAAATTTGTTTGAAACAAAAATTTTGATTTCTTCTATTTATCTCATATATGAATACAATGATTTTAGCAGATTTGTAGATATTTTGTAGAGACTAGAACGATCTGTGAAATTTTCTTAATGGTTCAAGAAATAAACTGTCCATTGTTCATGTAATCGTTCGTAGCTCTTCTCCATTTATTCAGTGTTGCTACAGCCGTTTGATAGCTGAATGTCTACCCTATCAACCAAAATTTAGGCTTAGTGCTTTAAAATAAATACATATAATAAATAAATAATATAAATAAATAAATTAAAATTAAATAATTAAAATAGTTCTTTCAAATATATAAAATCTTTTCAAGCGTTTTATTTATAACCTTTAGTACTGATTTGTTTAATTATTTCCGTGTTATGCCCTTTGGGGTAGTTTATTGTTTAAAGTTTCGTGAAGATTGGTTAAGCAGTGTTAAAGTAATTTATATTTTTTTTTTTTTTTTCAAAAGAAACCAAAAGTTAATGTCCAGCCAAAATGTACTAATAAAATTTCATAAACTAAATATTTTTCAAAAATTCGTATATAAGGGTTTCTTAAGGTGCTAAAAAAAAAATATAAAATTTGTTTCACTTTTACAACACTTTAATAGGTTAGTCAGTCTGAATCGTTTTGAAATAATACTAATATTGAAGCACAGTAAGTAAGTATAGAATTTTTTCAAAAGTTTTATTTTTACCTCTGGTACTAATCTGTTTAATTATGTCCGTGTTATGCCATTTGGGGAGGTTTATAAAGCCCTAAACTCGCAAGTTTATAGAGCCCTCAACCATTCGCAAGTTCCGTGTTGATTTGTTGAATCGTGTTGAAGATATTGCTATTTTTTTGTTTTTGTTATATTAACAAAAAATTATTATTATCCTTTTTTATTATTTCTTTATTAGGAGATCTGTATATAGCTATTCTATCAGTTTGTTAGTACCTCTTTCCTAATTTATTATTAATTTTATTATTATTCTATTTTATCTATTTATTATTTCTTATACATAGTTCGATTATTTTTGTATCATTCTGTTTGTATATATTTAGAGAGAGCTTTTATTTATTTTTTATGTATTTTTTTCTTTGTTTAATATTTATATAAATTCTTTTCTCATTTGTTTATTTATTTTTGTTCTTATATTATTTTATTTTAGTATGAATGTGTTCAGTTATCACCATAAACTTGTTGTCCAACAATGCTGTGGCAGATGTATTCAATAAATAATATATATGGAAACAAAAAGAAAATTGTTTGTATTTTATGATCATATTTGATTATTTATTTTCATATGTTTTTTTTTCATTTCAGGTGATCATTTAAACGATTCATTGGATGTATTAATTTAAATAAAATATTGTTTATTAGTTGGGTATTTTTATAATTTATATCCTATTGTTGTCAAAATTAATTGAAAATAAAAGCAACCATTAATTCAGCAGTGTGTGAGATCTCGTGGAGTAGCTATGATTTTGAAATCAATTGAGTTAATTCATTTGGAATGGATATCAGTAAGTTCTTATTTTTATTGTGTTCGGGAGTGTTTAAATGCCGAATTTTTTTAATAAGCTTCCTTTAAAATTCATTTAAATTTATTTTTCTAAAATAATTAACCATCTCTCGTTGTTAACACTAACAAGTAATGGATAAATATAAAATATTAAATAATTAGGTAATTTTTAGATAATTATCCTAATTTCTGCTACCTCATGATAAACTCTCCACCTCAAATTACTAATTTGTCAAAGCATACTCAGACCGGCCTTCTTCTACGGAGCTCCTATCCTAACATAGCACCCACAAGTGCTACTCTAACAGTTGCCAGAATTGTCACAGGTTCCATTAGGACTAGTCCAATTTTAAGTTTATGTGCTGAATCTGGAATATCACCCCTACTATTCAGATGACAAATATTAGCTACAAATTATTTTTCCCGATTATACCTGCAACCCTCACATCCAACTTATAAATGCATTTTCACTTATATATTCTCTAGACAGTTCCAACAGAAGATAAATACAACTTTTTCTTCTCTTTTAGTATGTATGAGATCATTCATCACTATGCCCACAACTGTGTGGCAGATTGTAATATCTATCAATAAATAAATCTATCAATCGAATCTAAAAAAAAAAAAAAAAAGTAATGCACTAATCTACTATTCCAAACATTAACACCAACAGGATTCCCACAAACGTGGCAAACACATATAGTCTCGATCTGGACTAAGGACTACTAACTTACTGCTATGAACTAGAAAACTGGTAAGTCTGTCATTAGACACCAAAGCTTTTGTCATCGATATTCGTCATATTTTCTTTCCTCAGTACCATCTTAAAATGCATCAAATGCAAGTGCAACAGTTCATTAATATCCAATACTTCCTCCCCCCACCTAATATCAAACACATTCATGGGGCTAAGAAATAAAAAAAATAATCATTCACTAAATAAGAAAATAATATCTTATTGTGTTTTTATGGTTGTTGGGACAATGACAGATTTTACATTTACTTGCCTATATATTAAATAAACAATAAGAGGAAGTATTGCCATTCTGCATAATCAAGAAATTAATGTTTTGAAACGCACACAGATTAATTTCATCTTAAACATGAAAAAAAATAATATCCTATGTTTTTAACGCCGTTTCACAGAGTTCAAGGAAATAATACTAGCTTCCACTTTCTGGTTTGTGAGCAATCTTAAGAGATAATGCATAGGTCTAAGGGAGCAGAAAATTGAATTTCCTATTAAGAGAACGGCTGTTTTGCGTAGCATGAGCGGACCCCCAGAGATTAAATAATCTCACTGCTATTTGAATCTGGCAAACAGACCGTATTACGATAAATGTTTGACTAGGGAAAACCTGCACAGAAAGGGAGGGGGATAACTTTAGCATAAATATTACAGCAGAACCTCAACGGAGAAGATGGAAGCAAATATCCAGAGGTTGCTATGACTGTGTTAGGAACTGTAGAATCACCTAGTAAATGGGTACCTGCCCCTTATACTTACTGGCTTAAACATTCATTCGTTTCATAATAGAAGTTGGATTCCAATTGGTTAGGAAAGTAAGATTCAACCTCATTTCGGATTTATATATCTACAATATAGCTTACTTTATTTCATGCTTCATAAATAATTCTGTTTTATCACTGATTTTTAACACACATGTCTATGATTACAGAGGCCATCGGCATAATTATCCCTATGTATAAAAAGGAACGGTTGAATCTTTGTGCACAATAAACTTTTGAATCACTAAACCAATTTGTAAAATGTTTCCTTTCACCGTGGTAGGATTTAAATATAATGAAATTCCCAAATTCTCAAGTAGAAAAAAGGTTTGAACAAAATTAAGCGTTTTTGGTTTGTAGATCGGAAATGATGCGTTTTTTCTTTTGCCTCTTTCGGAAGAACAAGAATAAAGCATCACGGATTATATCAATATTTATTATATTTATAAAAAAATATAAAAACATAATGTGGCTCGGGGTAAAGTAGGTCAGAAATTTTTTTTTAGAAATAAGTATTTCATATTTGTTTTTACTGTCCCCTAAATCTACTAAATACCATTTTGGAAGAAAATTAAAAATTGTAATTTTTTTCATTCATATATTCGAAGGAATTTTTTCCCCCTGTGACTATTGTTTTATAATCGTTCATAATGCCTCTTCCTTTCTTAATAATCTATTGCATTGAACATTTCAGATAATTAATTGCGCTGTAGAACTCAAAAGGTATAAGAAATTAACAATATCTTCAAAGACAGCACACAGATGCTACTGTTATGATACAGTGAAAATAAAATCAATATTGTTGGTGTTAAGGGAAGTGAAGATATATAATATATAAACACCTAGAATAACTTAAGTTAGTTCTAATTTTTAAAAAAAAAATCATCAGTAATTAATCCGAAATGGTTCTGGTCACAATAATTTTAGATTTTTTGAGATTCTTTTATTATAGATAAATTTAAAAAAAAATGAAACCAAGTTTGCCATAACACTTATGATTAGTATTGTCATTTTAGTAATTCTCTTAAAGATCATTTTATTAACCTGATTTTTTTTAATATATGAACTTTACACTTTGATATTAGTAGTAAATCTAAAGAATAAATGAATTATAAATAAAAATCTAAGACTGTGGTTAAAGGATGACCTTTTAAAACAGCTGACATTAAATAATAAATAGAGAATCTTCGTGATTTGATAATGAATTGTTAAAGAAGATTAATATTTTAACGACGGGCTGTCTGAATAAATCATATCCTCTTAACCACAGAGCACTATAAAAGTTTTTATGCTGACGCAAACTTGTCTTAAAATATGTATGGGCTTGTGAAGTATTTTTGGGTTTCAATAATGCTACCACGATTAGTTATTACTATCCTATTGAAATGGGAAATATTTATTCGTCTTTAGTATAATTTCATTGCATTAGTATTATTATTTATATAAAATGTGGTATATGGGTCAATCATTTATTATAATAGGAGTGTAAAATGGTCGATCAAGAATATTAAAAAATGTTATATATATATATATTTTTTTTTTTGTAATTTTTAACAAATTTGCACTATGTAAACCTACGGGTTGATGTATAAAAGATTAGTTTGATGGAAATAATTAGAAATGATGTTATACACTGAACAATATCTGTTAAGGCCACTTCAAATTGACGATGTCTTTTGGTTGGAAAGCTTTAAAAAGAACAAAAAAACGAGCTGCCTCGGTATAAAAACATTTATTTAACTAATCTAGAAATAGAAAACAGAAATATAAATAAACAAAAGAGTTAGAATAAAATAATGAATAGAAGTAAAAATACAAATCCCTTTTAGACAAAAATATAATTACCTAAATAAATTAGGAAAACAAAAAGAAAAAAAAGTTACAAAATCAATAGATATGTAAAATAAATACTGGTCGACGGTCTCAAAGAAAATTTGATCCACTCTTGTACGTCAGAGGAAGATAGTTTGCTGTCAAGATGTATAGCTTGCCGCTATGTAGCTATAAACACCGCCGAAACTCTCAAACTGGTCAGAAGTAGGTAGACCCACGTCTCTACGGCTCATAAAAAGTAGAAATATGCAAAAGCTAAGATGGCCACACTGGAACCTATTGAAGGAAGACATATTGTAATGAATTATATGAGTCGACTAATTACCACCAACTCATATTTCAGTCAAAGGTCAGAAACATAGAAAAGGTATGATTCAGGATTGTAATGTTGGCTCAAAATGTCCAATATATAATACCAACTGACCGCAGATAGGGCTGGTTAAAAACTATCATGGCCACTAATTAGCAGGAACTGATTTGAAATGAAGATGGTCGGCTCGTTGCTAAGCGACACCTTAGCAACGGTTTAACAACCCTTAGCAACTGTTTCATTTACATAATTACAACAATACAAATATAAATGCATATTTTTCTTCTCAAATAACTAAATTCTAATTAAAATAATATAAATAAAAATAGATGTAATTAAATTAACCACTAATACTAGAGAAATCCTATTTGCAAGATATCCACAAATTAATTATAAAATATGGCGTTAACAATATCTTAATCTTTTATAACGAAATTTATATTTATTAATTCAGAGTACAATTGGTATTTAATAAACTTTATGTAATTGTAGTTTTCGCAACGGAGGCCGACTGTCAAGGTTTGAGAAGTGAAATTTAGAGGGAACCCAGTTGAGGCAGTAAATGAATATAAATTTCTGGGTTAACAATTACTCCAAAGTTGTTCTTGGGGCGCCAATTTTCAGAAAGGGCCGCTCAAGCTAAATTTAGTTCGAACTCCACCTGGGATAATTTTATAGCTAGCGATAACGTTCCATATACAAGCAAATTAGAAGTTTACAAATCGGTCTTTCGAGCGGTGGTATGCTATGCTGGTAATTATAATTAGGTAATTAAACATATGTGGGATATACGTTTTAACAAAAAATTTGTTTTACCTAATGTTTTTAATGTTTCATAGAAATTGTTGTTTTGACCTGGGCAGAATAGCCTGCATGGAGCTAGAGTTTTTAAATCATATCATTCCAAAATTGTATTAAGGTAAGATAGATTATAAATATTAATGTAAATAAAGATTATAAATAATAATGTTAGGAATTTTGAAATTTTTGAGAATCATACATATAATAAAAGCTATTTTGTAGTAGATGTCCCTGAGGATGGCCGGATTGGCCGAAACGTCGGACTTGTAAGGAAAATAAAATGAGTTGAGACTAAAATGGATAGAAATTAAATTATTTATTTAAAAAAGTTATAACTAATTTTCTAGGAATAAAAAAAGTAGTTATCTTTTTTAGCTTATTAGGTTGCAAAAATAATTATTAGGCAAATAGATAACAACTGATCGTTTAACTGTTAATCCATTACAATCACATCTATAATTTTTCTCTTGGTCGAAAGAAATACGGTATCTGTTTTACCAATTAAAAGTAACCAAAGTATAATAGTTACCTCTTATTTCTAGCGGTAATCGATAATTAATTAATTTTGAATAAGTTAATTATGTTTGATATTAACATAAAGAATTTTTGTGTAACATGCCAGGGATTTTCCAGGTTTTCAAGTCGTCCCTGACTTCCTCAACAACCGTAGCGCTTCCAGGTCACTCGAGCTTTCAGATGAGTTTTTTATTGCCCCGACGAGTTTTAAACTGGAAGCCTCCTTGAATAACGAGTTGGCCGGGAGTTGTGTTAAGTGAAGGAGTTGACCCGAATCGCTTGATAAGGGCCCTTCCTGTCCAACATTATAGCGGCTCATCAAAAAGTTGTTTCCACTTTAGCAACAACAATTAAAATGTCTTCATTATCTGCTCCCCTTATCTCGCAACTTCCTACGACACTCCTAGAGCTACCGTTTAAATATTCTTCTAGTTAGTTTCTTACTTTACTTCGGGAAAGTCAACAAACGGGAAACTTCATCAAAAGGCATCTGATACATCCCAAGTAGAACGTTTAATCAACATATGGTAAATGTTACTGAACATTGTGTGGCACGATGTCAAAGTAGTGTATCTGGAAGTTTGTGAGAGAATTATTTTATATTATAACATAGTAGCTTATTTCTTATTTTAATGAATCAGGAGTACATAAATAAGTAACAACTTATTTATAAGTGCCAACTTTTTGGCCAGAATTTCTAGCCTTCATCAGGGCTAAGAACAAAAACAAGATAAAAACCATAATGAATAAAAAAAACAACAGATATTACTTAAATTACAAATTTTACTTTTTCCTTACCCAGCTTATTAAGTTATGTTCACCACATGTAATTATTGTCATATTTATTAATTTCTCCCTTTGTATTATAATATATAACTTCATATATTATTACTTGTATTCTAGTATTTTACTTACATATATTTTCTTTATAGATGATTACATCAAAAAACGGTTCAAAAATCATGAACTTCCACTCCCAGTTGCCGCCAGTTAAAGGAGCAGTGACCTACAACCTGGGAAACCCAACATCAACCCGAAGACTGCTGCAGGACATTCTGTTACAATTCACAGTCACACTACCTCTATTTTATTTATTATTATTACTCATTTTATTTTATTTTTTTTCTCTTTTCTTCTCTCGTCTTTTTTTCAAATTAACTTGTTTCTTTTTACTATTAGAGGGCAATTGTTTGTTTTATTTAAGTGTACCAATATCATTATTTTTTATTATTAATTTTACTTTCCTCTTTTATTAAGAAGCATTATTATTATCTATTTATTTTATTATTTTGTTTTCTTTTAATAA
>NW_027107456.1:633724-638249 GCF_000696795.3 Halyomorpha halys | reverse complement strand
TACTTACATATTTATATTTTCTTTCTCATTTTTTCCCATAACTTTAATCTGAAATTATTATTATTAAAACTAAAATATTCATAGTTCTTTATTATGTAACTTTATGTTTTATTTCATTAATTACGTTATTTTACTTACATATTTAATTACCTATATACGTTTTATTTCTCCTTTTTTTCTTCACTTTATTTTAAATAATATTATTTTGTACATACATTTTAAATTTATTTTCATATGTATTTTATTATTTTTCCTTTCCTCTTATATAATTTGAATATTATTTTTCTCATACTGTCTTATCTTCTTACAATACTATACATGTCTTTCAACAGTATTTATGTATCTATAATGTTAGTTATCTTCTGATATTTTTTTAATTTATTTGATTCATTATGATTGTTGTCTTGTTTTGTTCTTAGCCCTGAAGAAGGCTTGAAATGCTGGCCGAAACGTTGACATTAATAAATAAGTTTTTAATTATTTGTGTTCCTCACCTTACGCTCGACCATCTTCTCATTTATATGTATCCACAATAAACTATTAACTCATTCTTATTTTGATTTACGTGAATTGGTCGTTTTGAATTTCAAATAAGATATATCACGTAATAGTTTTTCAGGCATTGCGAAGAGAATAGAAAACAATGTTAAAATGAAAAAAAAAAAATTATTCATAAACTCCACTTTGGACTTGAACTGATTATATTATTAAAAATATATTCTCCCCTCTTCCCTTACCCATCCACCTCAGCGAAAATGAGCTTGTAGTAAAGTAAAAAATAAAATCATAAAAGTACTTTTGACTATTTTAGTTCTACTTAATGCCAGTAGTATAGCTGGGAGAGAAGTGCTGATCTCTCGAAGCCCTGCTTTGCCTTCTAAGGGAGGCGGCAAGCTTGAATTATCTTTATTATATATTTTATCACTTTTTTATAAAATTTGATTTGGTACATAATAATCGGTAATAGAGAGTAAAGAATAAAATTTGTCCATACAAATTCCTGGACTATATTTCAATATATTTTGCGAAGGGCGGCCAATCTATTTTACAGTACACAGAACTATTGTATGAATTTCGCGAGTTATTTCTTTTTACTTATTTTATAATGTGGCACTTCCGATCAGTTAAATTTGGTTAAAAATAATTAAATAAATTAAAAGTACATTTTTGATTGTGGTTACATTCATTTCTGACACACAATCAGACCATATTGCGAGATTTGTTTATTTCATTCACATCCGGACCTCAAAACGTATATTTCCGTAGAAAACTCGAATTAGAAATTTCGTACGGTCGCAATACTTCATTGCATATTCCTTATATAGGTAACAGAATTTAAAAATATGCAGTATATTGTGAATGTGTTAGTATCGTTTCAATACAGTTTTAACATGATACAACTTGTAGTTTTAAACATTTGACCTCAAGAGTAAATCTGATAATACTACGAGTATAAACCAAACTTATGGCTCGCATTGGGCCATATTATAGCATAATATATCTTTATTGATTCAATAATTGTTCCATATACATAAACGTGGGCAAGCAAGATTATGAACTAAATCTAATATATAAAAAAAATATATATAATACAGTGTAATCTCGATAAATTGAACTAATTGCTGCAGGTGGGATTCGGATTACAGAGTGTATTAGGAAAAATAGTGTAAAAAACGGTAATAATGTACCTAATTATTTTTATTTATTTAATTTTTTTTACAAATTTTAGTTTCAAGTTTAAAATTAAAAAGATATGTTTTCTTTTACATTCCCAATAATGCTAAGTATAGGTAATCAATCTAACCCGAACCAGATATCACTCCTTCCATTCCATCCAAACTCCCTAACCACCCAAACTCAAGAGTTTCTAACCTTGCTTCCTCTTCCATTCCTGACAATCCTCCGAGGCGCCTGATAAGAAGATGGCCACGAGACCTGCTAATGTAAAACGTCATTAGAGTGCTACCAATGGCTAATTTCTCTACACGCCTATAACACTCCAATTTAACTGAGATCAAATTTACTAAATGTATTGTAATGTACAGTTGTAAATAGCAATAAATAAATAAAAAAAAATTAATGCTTAGTGATGATTTAATTGTTCAATATATTATTATTTTTATCTTAGAAAAATATAAGATTGTTCCTTTATAAGTGAAAAAGTATATATAAAAATTGAAAAATACTCTTTGAATAGATTTATTTAAAACGTGATTAAACAAAATGAGTTCACCAAACAACATTTGTATTGAATTAGTTTTACTGAAGCAAATGGTTTTTTACACAATAGATATTATGTATATTTAGTTCCAACTAACTATGAACACTCCATAAAAAGTAGAAGTCCCGGCATTGAAACGGTAAAAGTTTCCGCTTTACATTTTCACTATAATTACAAATGGTATATTTATCGAGAAGTTAACGTCCTTTCACATGTGGACTTTTATTTGAAAACAAAAAATAATTTATTATCGAGTTTTCTCGAAAAAAGTAAATTTTTGTTTTTTAAGCCAGTTCGGAATACTGGAGTATTGAAGTTCGAATTACACTGTACTCAATAACACCTATCGTTTTATCATTATTTTGTTGGGGCCGAAGAAATAACTCGCGAAATTCATACAATAGTTCTGCGTACTGTAAAATAGATTCCCCGCCCTTTTCTATTACATACCTACATAACATCGTAAAATCCATTGCTTTTTTTGAAAAACACCTATAAAGTATAGATATCGAGGAAAAGGTCCAAATAAAACGGTACCAAACTTGCATGATAGTGACACAACACACTTAAGTCATAAAATAATTAATAATTACAAATTTGTTAAATTTAATTATAAGCATATTTGAAGACGTCTTGAATCGAATCACATAGTAATAAATTGAACCCAAAGGATGAGCAGTAGCTTCTGATTACGATTCTTCTTCATTTCTGCCATGTTTTAATTAAGCAGATAATTACGCCATGTCGTCCACTTGTATTTAATTGAACAGCGCGAATTTAGGACTTAATTAAAAAAATAATTAAATTGCAGGTTTCAGTCATAAAATGCCTACAGTGAATGAAAAATTGCTAAGTGCTGCACAATTCGCAGTGGTAATTTTCCCCCATTTAATAGGCCAACGATGAACTTGAATAATAAATATGAAAAAGTTCTCCTACCCGAAGAGCTATTTCCTCGGGAATTAAAAATGATAATAAAACTTTTCCCCGGCTAATTTTACGTTTCCTACAATTTTAAGAACAGTTTTCTTTTAATTGCTGTTTTAAGCGTTCATAAAAGCAATCTGAATTAACATGGAGCGGGAATTATTAACTCCAGCTGAGTGGAGGGGCCAGCAAAATATATTGAAATCTAGTCTAGGAATTTGTATGGGAAAATTTTATTCTTTACTCTCTATTACCGATTATTATGTACCAAATCAAATTTTATACAAAATTGATAAAATATATAATAAAGATAATTCAAGCTTGCCGCCTCCCTTAGAAGGCAAAGCAGGGCTTCCAGAGATTAGCACTTCTCTCCCAGCTATACTACTGGCATTAAGTAGAACTAAAATAGTCAAAAGTACTTTTATGATTTTATTTTTTACTTTACTACAAGCTCATTTTCGCTGAGATGGATGGGTAAGGGAAGAGGGGAGAATATATTTTTAATAATATATATAAAGTGGAGCCCTAAAGCTCAATTTCGTAGTCCTCGTCTTGGAATTAGTTTGTGCTACTGGTTATTTCTCATTATGTCTATAATACCATTCTCGTAAGCAGTGATAGTTCACTGGTTGTCACATCAATTAAAACATAGTTTAAAGAGTTGAAGCTTAAAAAAAATATATATTTTTTTATAAGTATTGTTAATTATATAGGAAAATCTAAAATTATGAAACTATTAAATAATAATCTAGTGCTATTTTCTCATCGATTTCAATTATTTTATTAAAATATACTTTTAATGTAGATATTATTAAACAATAATTAAAATAAGTCATATTTTATTTATAAGTCATATATAATATTATTTCATTTTGTGTACTTTTTTATTTAAAGCAACATTTGAAAGTTTTTTTTTTTAAATTTAGTATAATCCATTTCAAAATTAATCGAATTATATCAAAAATAGAGGTGGGTCAGAACTCTTGAATAGCAGTATAAATTTTTTTCATGCAAGTATGTAATAATTTTAAAATTATTGAAAAATAATAGAGATACTGAAGAATTTGATTTTTCTCATTTTAGTATAAAGCAATATTCCCATGATCCGCTTCTTTCAGATACTGATATCAGTTTTCATAAGAACTTCCTTGTACGGTCATAAGAAGGATATATATAAGAAAGAGTAAATCAAAGAGAAAAAATATTTGATATTCCAATATCCCGACAAATACTCTGGCTATATTGTTCCCTATTACTGTTTGCCTTTTTGCTTTATCCTCCTCGATTGTTTACAAAACGACGTTTATTATTATATTTACTTTTTACTGGGAATCACTTATTTTCTATCAGAACACGATTAGCTAATAATATAGC